>NW_005434648.1:36534-123559 GCF_000315625.1 Guillardia theta CCMP2712 | reverse complement strand
CCTCCTCCTCCTCCTCTTCCTCCCCCGCTGCCTCGCTCTGCTTCCAGCCTCGCCAGCTCCTCCCGTAGCCTCCCCATCTCCTCCTCCATCCCCTTCTGCTCCTCCTCCAGCTCCCTCACGCTCTCTCTGTACTCTTCCAGGACCTCCCACACGCTCCCCACGTGAGCCTCCGCCGCCGCATGTGCCATCGCCCTTCCTCCTTCCCGCCTTGCTGCTTCCTCCCGGTCCTGATCCCGCTGCCGCCTCGCCTCCTGCAGCCCTGCCTCTACCTGCCCCTCCAGCCTCCCCAGGCTCGTAGCTAGCTCTGCTATCGCCGCCTCTACCGCCGCCGCTTCTTCAGCTGCTTGTTTCTTCTTCTCAATTTCGAACAATTGTTCTTGTTCGAGCTTGTCTGCATCAGACTTTGCTTCTTTTTCTTGCACGCCATTTTCTTCGTTATGATTCTTATGAGTTGCACCTGGGTCATGTTCTATACCCTCATTCCATCCCTTTCCTAGCAGAACCCTCTCAAACTTGCTCTCCCCAAAAATTTGATGTTGATTTTCTCTTTTGCTTTCCTTTCCAAAGTCCCCGCCTGCCTCTCCCCCGTCCTCCCCGAGCCCGAGCAGATCCCCGAGCCCCCTCTCCCCTCCTCCCCCTTCCGTCCCTTCCGGCCCTCCCGCGCTTCTCCCTGCCTCCTCCTTGTCCCCAAAGTCCAGCAGTAGGTCGTCGAACGGGTTCGCCTCCCCTGTCCTCCCTCCTCCTCCGCTGCCTCCTCCGCTGCCTCGCTCTGCTTCCAGCCTCGCCAGCTCCTCCCGTAGCCGTTTTATCTCTGCTAACATTTTCTCCTGCTCTTGTTGAAGCTCTTCTGATTGGTTGTCGCACTCCTCCAAAATGTGGCTGAATTTTTGTAGTTCAAGTTCGGCTTGTGACTTCGTTGTCTGTCCTCCATCGCGGATCTGGTTGAGATCACGCCGATGGTCTTGTCCGTCTCTTGTCTGGCTGATGTTTGACCAAGACGGATGATTCACGGCAGTGCTTTCAAGGCTATCAGCATCAGCCAACACTGCTGCTCGGTCGCTTCCAGACCTGGCAATCTGTGTTTCACTGTTCTGTTGTATCTGGCCCACCGTCTCCCTCTGAAGATTCCTTAATGCCATGATATGTAGATCGCACTGGCGTGTGAGGTTGAGAATTTCCGTGACGTCATCTCGGATTCGCTCAGTCAGAGCTGAAGACGTAGGAGGCAGCTTATCTGCTGCTGCTGCTGCTGCTGCCCCGACATTCAGCTCGGGAACAACTGGAGGCCCCGATCCTGCCAGCGACTCGAACTGCTCATCCTTGAGCTGGTCGGCAACCTGTGCAACAGAAAAGCCAGCAGCATGAAACCCGATGTAATTGTCTGCAAGCTGTTCCAGAGCTCCTACCTCGCCATCGCTCGACCAACTGTCGTGGGTCGCATCTACCTCAGCCGAGGTGTCCATGTGTGATTGTGAGAGTTCACCATACTCCACCAACAGTGGCATCTCTGTATAGCGATTATGTCCTAACTCCAAAGAATGATTATCTTCATCGTGACTTCCAGGAGCAAAAGCTAAGAAATTCCCTTTGTACTCCTGCAATTTTTGCAGAAGGGCAACCCTTTCATCATCAGCGGTCTTCTTGAATCTTTCGAAGTCTTCTTTCAATTTATAATTCTCAGCAGTTAGCATGTTCAGCTCTTCCTTCATCCGTGCATTCTCTTCGGAGAGAAACACTGTTGAATCCCTCAGGGCAAAGACATTCGCTTGTATTTGTTTCAACTCAACCAACAGAATGTTGCTGAAACCTGCGGCGTCAAGCAACCGCTCTTTTGCCTGTAGGGTATTCTCAACATCAGCGTTCCAAATGAAGCTTTGGAGTTCCAGCAGCTGAGACATCATCCCCTCATCGGACACATTGTTCCACAGCAGATTCTGAGTCTCGCGCAATTGCATGCTCAGTCGCATGTTCGCGGACTGCAGCCTTTCAACCTCAGATTCAGTTGAAGCAAGCTGGTTCTTTAGATGCGCGATCTCTGCTTCTTTCATGTCTTGTTGCAGTTGATCCGCGGTAACCTCTACACCTGACGGACGCAAAGCCATTTTGCACAACTTGGGAATCCCAAGATTTCTCTCTCAATCACAGAACGATAGCGCCGAAGCTCGCTCTCCTCCCTCGGAAATGATCCTTGCTGTCTCCCTCGCACCTACTTCACTCGCTCTCCTCCTCCTCTCCTCAACCCCTACCAGGCGCTGCCCCGTTTCCCCGAGCCATTCCCCTCTCCAACAACCTCGTCCCCCCACTGACCACTGATTCTCCCGGCATCTCCGGTACCCTAAGAGGTTTCTTTAAGAGTTTTGTAACTGTGATAGTAACGGTTTTAGTATGATCGGTTACTTGGTCGTTACAGGACCACCCCCAAATTGCGACCCTGCGCAGACCACCCACCCCGTTTTTGACACGCCCAGAACATCCAAGTACCGGTGTGAGTATGTTTTATTCATGGCACCCTACCCCCTGTCGTAGATACGACCATCCCACACCCCCACCCCCAGGTAGAGCCTCATAGTACCGGTGGGATCTCCCGACATCTGCCCCCCTACATTGTAGCTCAAAACTTTTCTCCATCGACCCCAGTCTCCTTCGCGTTCTCCTGCTTCTACCTGCTTCTCCGTCCTCTCCTCTTCCTATCTTCCTCCTCTCTCTCACTCCTCCCTCCTCCCTCCCTCCCTCCTTTCCTCTTCCTGCCTGTCTCCCTTCCTTCCTCCTCACAATCTTTCTCTGACAACCGAGATCTGACAGCTTCAATTCTGTCATCCTAATATTTCCTGTCGCAAATTCCTGCTCCAACGTCCCTCACTTCATTCTCACCTTCTCTCCGCATCCCACTCACACCGAATATGGTTATTGTTCTTCTTTTCTGCTTCGTTCAAATCATCACTGCTCGAGAAGCGACGCTGAATCGAAACGAGCTCGACTTTGACCGTTCCATCCCGGTAGAACTCTTTCTCAAAGACTATCTTGAGACTAACAATCTTCTTGCTTCAGCACCATGGTCAGACCGAGTTTGGCGGTATCCTAGCTGGTGGAGTCAAGGGTTGTGTGTTGAATGATCTGTTACAGGCTCGTTTGTAATGGATGAACATAATAACAACATCATGGCTCGAGACCATTTGCACAACTACATGTCTCCAGGTATGTGCGAGTGGTGCCCCAGTAGCTCCACTCACTTCAGATGTATAGAGTACAGGACTTCTGCTTATCAGAACTCTCAGAACAACATACTTGCGAGGTCAACGACCGGTTTACTTTCGGCCTGCTTTTTTTGAACGATGTGTCCAGATTAAGTCGTGTACGGCACGAGCGAACATTTCGATCGGACATTGACCATGTCCTTGCTCGCTCTCCATATTCTGGCGTCGCGGACGACTTGTCAGCGATGAACATGAGGGATTCCAACAGCTTTCCGGGCCATAGGTATGGGAATGGATACGGGTACGGCAGTGGCTTCAGCGCTCCTGCCATGCCACCACCGGTATGTTGTACATTGCTGGGAGAGTTCTTCCTGACGATGATGGTAGGATTCCTCTGAGGACGATCTTGCTGCACAGGATTTAGATGCAAACCCGTTCGGAGAAGATGAAAACTACGAGCTTGAAAGTGATGACTCTGCTGAGAGCATCGAGTTTCAAGACAGTTCGTTTAGATCATTCGAGCACCCACGGGACAGAGATGGCGCAGGGAGCCTGGATTTTCCTATCATTACGAGTGGGAGATCCATAGACAGTCATGTCCTCAGAAACTCTCCAGAGCTCCAGGAGGAGTTCACTCGTGGGAGGAGGGACGTGCACATGGTTCTTCCTTCGAGAGCGTATGAAGCTGTTTCGCTCCCTGGACCAAACGTGAGTGCTCATAACCTCGACGGTCTCGGTTCTTTTTCTGGGAATCAAGATGCAGTCACGATTACTCTTCAAACGGTCGCGGGTGGACAAATGGTCCAAGTCTCGACTACTCTGCGAGGAGAAGAGCTCGGTACATAGATCTTTCTAGTGACCTCGAAACGTGACTCATTCCTTGCAGCAAAGCGTGTTGCCAGGCGAACTTGTGAACTCCTGCGAGCTTGTGGGATAGCAGTCAACTCAGACCGGATCGAATCCAACGATACTCTCGCGCTCGCAGAATCGAATACACCGGAGTTGATTCTTTCGGATTTCGAGGAGCGAACAGCCATGAGACTTGCTGAACGAGTTCGCTCATCACTTCATTCGAGATACGCAAGTCGCGTACCAGCAGAAGAAAATGAAGAGGATGAAGATGACGGTGACGACCGCTGGAGAGATGCGGCGATCGTGCACGACGACAGGATGTGGCGAGCAGATCGAGGATTCGAGACTGACCATCACGACGTGCGGAGGTCTTTGAGCCCGAACAAGGATGTTGGTTCCATGTTTCGTAAGAAGTCAGAGCCCTTGTTAACGTGGCAGGATAGACGAGATCATCCGGCCATCAAATTTGGTTTGCCTCATCGGTCGTTTTGACCTTGTGCATTATGTTTGGCCTCCCTCACTTGTACATAGCTCCATGTATTGTTTTTTATCACAAAGACACCCTCAACATTTGTCGCTTCAATTGATCAGCGTGTCCCATTCATTGGAATTCGGAACTTGATAGATTCTTGCGCAAGCAACCTCAAAAAGCAAAGTCCCAAACGCAGACATGATAGTCATCCGACGCCTGACAACAAGTCAGGAAGGGGGAAGGATGTGAGGGGCAAAGGGACGGGGAGTCCAAGTCCCTTGACTGACTCACCGACACGACAAACCGATCGCGAATGAGCGTCACCGCTTGAACACCAGATGAGTGTCCTCTCAGTGAGTATCCCGAGCTGCAGCTGGTGCCTGTTACCATGTGAGCAGAGCAGGAGAGTCCTTGTTGGAGGAAGAGACCTGAGGAGAGGATCTGCGTTCGACGAGCTTCAGGCTCCTCGTACATGCCGTACACCTCGTCGACGTATTCCTCTGCTGTAAAGGTCACGTGCAGTCACAACGCGAGAAAAGACCGACCGTCTGTCAATTCCTCCACCTCCATGCTATTGTTCGCGCTCCCTGGATAGCTGTCTGCTAGCAACTTGATGGTGTCTGCAGCAGGTTCCCCGCAAGTTTCTCTCCTGCAGTCCCAGACCCGAACATCGTGGTCATTGGCTCCCGAGACGCAGAACGACTCTGAAGCAGACAAGGACAGGATGGCCTGGCATCAGAAAGAGTGAGGCAGAGCGGGTTGAAATAGGAATTCTCACATTCTTGTGACCGTTCATAATCTTGTTACACCTTCCCGACAGCAGGTCGAACATCCGAACTTTCCCGTCAAAGCTGAGGCGTCTCGAGTTACCATGACGCATCTCCTCATCCAGCGCTCTCACCTCCCTGTGAAGAGTCGGCTTCCAGCCAAGTTCAATGCGGAGACGGGCCCACCATGCCCAAGGAAGGTTCTCAAGCACAAGCCTGGTTGAGGAGGATCAGTGAAAGTCACCCAGACTAGCGCAGGAACCTGAAAACGCGTCCCAGAGGCGAACTGATCGATCGTCCGACCCGGATGCAATGAGGGAGTCCGTGGTGTCTAGACAAGTAACGGAGGCCGAATGCCCTCGGAGGAGGATGGTTGATTTGTTCTTGTCCTTCATCTTCCACACCCGAACTTCGCACTCCTTCCCTCCGCTCACCAGCAGCTGTAAAGGAGCGATGAAGGAGAGGCAAAAGACAGCAAGGCGGTGGTCTCTCAAGACAGCGATGTTGGACAAAGTGGATGTGCACCAGACACAAATTTGCATATCAACACTTCCAGAGAAAACGAGCTGCTTCTTGTCGGTTGCAAGGCAAGTGACTGGCTGCTGGTGTTGACGAAGTTTTCCCTTCACCTTTCCGCTAGACATGTTCCAGAGGATGACGAGGGAGTCCTCGGACCCGCTGGCGATGAACTTGCCAACGATACAACAGCAGAGCACTTTCCCCTTGTGCGCGTGCAGCCTTACGGAGCTCGCGTCTGCTTCCATTACATTCCAAACTCTCAGGTCGTGATCGTCCGACCCCGTCACAATCTTGTTTCCCTCAGCACTCATGCAGTTGATAGCGCCCCGATGCCCGGCGAGTCTTCGCTTTCTGTACATCCCGTTGGCCCATCGCTGGTGCAGCTGCTCGGCGCGCAGGAACTCCCACCTCCACGATCTCGGCATCACCTCGGGCATCTTCAAATCTGACTTGGAGTAGATCCAAGACCACAGCCGATCGTCGCAAGCAACTTTCTTCCAATGCTTGCATACAAGCATTGCCTTGCGCAAGTCGAAATGGTTCAGGAAGCGGAAAATGCACAGCATATCTTCAGCCTGAAGATCACAGAAGAGTAGGGGATCGCTCCTACAAGGCAGAGAGATAGCTCTACGTTTCGTTGAGCTCTTTGCTGGTTGAGAAGTCTTGGCGTCCACACGGCGGCGAGGAAACTTCTCAGGAGTCGATTCCATCATCGACCGGTCGCTATTCATGCCATCATCATCCGATTGCAGTTGCCCTTTGCTTGCAACCTCCCTCGTGGGCGGCTGGGTAAATGATTTGGCGCATTCCAGAATCTTTTCAAAGAGAATCTTTCGCGAATCACTATTGAGTTTCTCTGCTGTCTTCTCAACACGGTCAAGAACTCTTGCTATCTCCATCCTATCCTTTGAATTCTACAGCCAAGAATCAAGAATCAATCACATGGCATAGGATTTGCCGCCGCCATCTGCTGTTTGCCGACCTGCAAAAGAAGATGTCATGAAAAATATTAAGTCCTTTGGAGTTGCCTTCATTTCATCTCTTTCGCCCCTGCTCTCGCACCCTCACTCACTGTCCTACATAAGTGGAATCATTGTAATGCACTCTGAATAGTATATCCACACTTCTTTCAGTAAGACTTTGGTGATACCTTGAACTTCTTCCAATATTCGTCTCATCATTCCATCACACTCCCTAATCCTCCACTTCGCACCATGCTGTCATTCTGCCTCTGGATATTGCCCAAAGTGCCTTTCGTCTCTTTCGTCTCCCTTCCTGTTTTCTCCCATCTCTTGCCTCTCACTTCTATCTCTCTTCCCTCCTGTCGTCCCTCCTCTCCCTCCTCTCCCGTCTCTTCCTCCTCTCCCCCCTCTCCTTTCTCTTCTTCCTCTTCCTCCACTCCCTCCTCTCCCGTCCCTTCCTCCACTCCCTCCTCTCCTGTCTCTCCCTTCTCTCCCTCCTCTCCCTCCTCTCCTGTCTCTTCCTCCTCATCCCACCCTGGTTTTGAAAATTTGAAAAACATTTCCACTCGGTCATGTATCCCCCCGCATCCCCACACAGTACCCGGGGCCTCCCGGAGTCCGACGGTCCACGGGCCGCGCTGCTCCACGGCAGGCTCCGAGTCCACTGGCCAGGCCTGCACGGCCCGGGCAGCCAGAAAATAGCACACAGAGGAACAAACGAAAGCGAGTATATGCTGAATCAGAGAGAACGTATGCAGCCTCACAGCCTTCCTAGCAGATGTGGGATGGAGTCAATCAACACTGCTTTAATCAAAAGTGCCATCGTACAGTCCCGCACAGAGAAGAACGCACAACGTCGTCCTGGAGCTCCTGCAGGTCAAGCGTGAAGGGGCGGGGAGAGTCGCCCCCGTTGTCTCCTCCAGCCACCGCAGCCTCGATCAGCTCGTTCGAGTGCTTTGCCATGTCGGGCTTGACGCACCATAGGGTGACATGGGGGAACTGGTTGTAGCAAGGGACGGTGGGGCTCAGGGCGTTGGAGAGCACGCGAACAGAGAGGGCGATACAGTACTCGTCGGCCACGAGGAGAGCTGGCGCAGACGTCACAACCACACCAAGACAAGCTCGCGGCTCACCTGGCGAGATCACCTGAGCAGCGCCCTTGAACTCGCTCAACTCTTGCAGCAGCTCCACAGCATGCGATTGAGAATGCCACAGCGTGACGTGGTACCTCCTGCGAGCAGAAGACTGTTGATACTCCTGCAGCCTCCTTGCGATATCCTCGGGGACGTGAGAGGACACGCTATGAACGAGTGCGACTACCGACTGCTGATCGAGATCGATGCTGGCGTATCGAGGAGCGATGTCCTGCATGCCGCTGACACCGAACGATGTCCTTAGACTGCGTGTCAAGTTGTCAACGACCTCATCGAGCGACAACCGCAGTGAGCTGAGGAGCTCCTGGTGCTTAGGGCGGGCTAGGCAGTCGCGTGTGCTCGTCTCGTGGCCGAGGTTGAACATCCCCTGAGGCATCGTAGCCACCAGCTGGACTGACGCTGAGAGCTCCTCGTGTCTCGCAAGCTCCTCTTCAGCTCCCTCCTTCAGCCACGGGACGACAGCAACCCTGCGGGTGAGTTGAGTTCGCACAGACTGGGCGAGCGTCTCCCAGTCTTGGTAGTTGTAGAAGTTGAAGAACATGCTGGTCACTTTGCATGTCTCTTGACTCTGCTCGCCGTCCAAACTTGTACCGTGATTCCTCCGCATCTGAACCGACTGGAGGCAGACAGCGAGGTCCGCGAGACCAAACGCGTATCCCGAAGTCGCCTGCGAGTACGGGAGGGCCGCGCTAACGTGAAAGCTTCTCCCTGCCATCTTTCCGGCCTTGTCGAGCTTGGAGAGGCTGGTGGCCCAGGAGTTGGGGGGGAAGTTTCGGTTGAGGATGAGGAGGTTCATGCTCTTCCTTCTGAACACTTTCTCTACTTCAGTCCAAAACGTCTTCTTCAGATGGTCGCCCTCCAGCACGCACAGCTCTCCCTCGGGCAACCCCAGCAGCCCATGCAGACCTCCTCCTCCTCCTGCCAGTGACTGCTTGTGTATCGCCTCTAGCTGCAAGAAGTCGTCAGGCACGCACACAGGCACGGGCACCAGTCACCTTGTCGCAGATAGCGTTCTTTCCCCATCCCACCACAGTGACGAACATGACAATGTGGATCGTGCTAAAAGGAGAGCCTCGTCCTCCCTGCACCAGCTCCTTCGGGGGTTTGATCATCCTCTCCCGAGCTGCGCGCATGGCCGCCATGATCCGTTCACAGCTCTGGTTTCTGTCGTCACCCTCTCCCTCTGAGATGCTCAGGAGCTGGAAGCAAGCTCCCGACCCAAGCGACGTCTGGAGTCTGTCCATATGGTCCATCACGCTCGCACACAAGCCCTTGAGCTTCTTCCTCTCGTCTGCATCCGCTGCCAGTCCTCGGCGGTCGCACTCTGCGTCCGCGTGCTCCAAGCTCACCGCATGCATGACGACCACTGCTGCTCGGGTCTTGAGCGGAAGCTTCGAGATGAGACGAGCGACCTTGAAGATGTGCCCATCCCCGATCTGCCCGAAGACGACACCCGACATGCCAGCTAGAAGCACGGCGTTTTCCATGCTCAAGTCCTCGGGCTTAAGGACATTTCGGCGGAATCCCGTCCGATGAGCGAGATGGTCTGAGAGCAGGCGAGCCGTTTCCTCGAACCAAGGATGGAGAGAAATGAGAAAGTAAATGCCAACCTCCTCCTGACTCGACGCGACGGCACCTTGCCCTCGAGCAATGACGTCCAGGTGACTGCGGAGGACAGAAAGATACTTTCCACGCGCGAGATCGTTGCGTTCATCAGGGGAAAGAGCCATGATGCTGTCAGCCCAGAGGGTGGCTCGCTTGTACAGCTCCTCCTTCACAGACATCGGAGGGGCCCAGGACTCGATGAGTCTCTCCGTGCTCTGAAGGAAGGAAGCCTTGTTGCCATTCTTAGCGAGTACACTCCCGAGATTGCGATAGAGGAAGGTTCGGATCATGTACGAGACGACCTTGAACTTCCACACGCTCCCCTCCAAGGGCCCGTGCGACAAGAGCGTATCCATGTCAAGAAGTGTCTCCTCCTCCTGCTGCTGCTCCAGGCACGCCTTCTTGCTCGGACGATCCTGCTCCTCCTCCTCGTTGAGAAATGAGATGTACCACGTGTATCCTCGTAGCAGAGGCGGCAGGTTCTCGTCTTCATTCTCTTGCCTGTATTTCTCGTACTTGGGAAAGGCGGAGTCCTGCAGCACGTGGACCGTGACGAGGAACTCGTTGAAGCTCTCCTTCTTGAGCGGCGACTGGGAGCTGGCGGGACGGGAAACTTTCAATTCGTGAGGAAGACGCAGCTGCTCTAACGCGCTGATCATCTTCATGAAGGAAACTCCCCCGTACCCCACCATGTCGTTGTCTGCCATCCCGTCAGCGCAGCCTCGCAGCAACGAGGAGACCCTACCGAATATCCTCGGCCGGCTGTTTGCCATCAACATGCGAAACTCCTCCCGGAGCTTCTGCATCGATTCTTTCTTCGATGTCGCCTCTCTCGCTTCCGACAGAACTCGGTCGCCCGTCTCCCGCTCTAGAATCCTTCCCACCTCAGCATACAGCGTATCCATCTGTCCGGCATCCCCCAAGAGGCTCTCGAGGGTCGGCCACTGCTCCTGGGTCGGCTGAGACGTACTGCTGACGAGAGGATCCAGCGTCTGCTCCAACGAGGCCAACCCCAGCAGTCCCAATCCTTCATCCCCATCTGAGCAAGCAGTCACATGCTTGCGCATCATCCATGTCTCATACTAGACTCAAGCATGAAAGCTACGTCCTCCTTGGGTATCCAGTAGGCAACAAACCCCTGCCATCATGTCAGGAACATTGAATCTCCTCCCAAATTGCCCAGCAGACCTCGAGCAGGTCTGAGTGCAGCCGGTCGTACTCCATGTCGATGTGCTTCCACGCCTCTCTCTTCATGGCATCATGGATGTCGCACCATCTCGCGTTGAAGTCCCATCGGAACTTGTCGTAAGTCGAGTAGAAGACTTGAGCTTGCGATAGGCTTCAGCAGCCGGACCTCCCCCTCACTTCTCACCATCTTGAAAGATGTACATCCCCGGGATGATCAGTCGAAACTCTCTCTGCAAGGAACTCAGACACGCAAGGCTGCACAAGGAAACCCACTCGAAGAACAGTGAGGAAAAGAGGCGACAAGGCTTTCAGCCGCGTCCTACAGGACACTGCGTTGACGACGACATGTTCAGTCTTGGGGACTTCTCCATGCTCTCCCAGACAGTTGGCGATCACTTCACATCCCTGGGTGGTGCATGCTGAGCGTCAAATTCAGAGCAGAGGGAGAGGAACCAGCGAAAGCTTGTTGTGCTGGAGGAAACGGATGAGCTGCCGGTACTTGACCTGATAACCCTCCGGAAACTCCTGCAGCAGCAGGTTATTTCTCTTAGCGACCCTCCCTGCCCTCTCACGTCTCGCAGGTGTTTCAGCAGCAGGTAGTGCCCGCTCTGACTGTACACGTTGTCTGTCCCGTTCTTGCTCGCCACTATGAGCCTTCCACACTCGTCATGCTCGCACCAGCACAGCAGTTCTTGTTCCTACCGCCCGTCTCGCCCGCTCACCATGAGCAGGGACCCTGAAGACTTTACTGTGGCGACTAGAACGTGCTTTCCATCTTGAGAGCACAACATGCAGCAAGTGAGTAGACTCGCCGAAGCTCCCCCGCATGCCCGACCTCTGCTCAAGTCGTCGTAGAGCTTCCTAGTGGTTTCGTTGGCATTCTCGAACTTGGTCAAGAAAATCGTCTGGTGGAGCAGAAGAAAGAGAGGGACAGGTCAGGGGGACGAGGAGAAGTTAGGAGGGACGGAGTGTGAGAGAGGTTCGAGCAGAGCAGTAGAAGTCAGGTGAGGCATGAAGGAAGAAGGGTTCGAGGAAGTGACATGCAGTAGAGGTTGGCAGCAGAAGAGGAAGGATGAGGCAGAGGAAGGAGGAAGGAGAACAAGGATACCTCTGCTTCTCCATAGAACGTCACCATCCTCCCTTTCCCCCTCCTGCTTCTCTTCTCCTCCCAGCTCCCCGATGCGACTATTTGCCTCAGTCCCAAATAAAACATGTGGGGCAAGTCGGGGGGCGGGGCAGGGGCGGGGGAGCCGATGGCGAGGATCGGATGAGCGGGGGGAGGCTGCGGCTGAAGAGGAGAGGAGAGGAGAAGCCCTGCAGGGACGAGAAGAGGCAAGCTTCCGAAGCGACTCCTGCATGCTGCTCCTTCGCTGCCCGCGAGACCCTCCCGCCCATCGGGCTGCTGAACGCGGGAAACACATGCTACGTGAACGTGATCGTGCAGATGCTGCGCCATGTCCGCCCTCTGCGCCGACTTCTTCTCGGCATGAGCCCCGAGGACATGAAATCCTCCGTCCTCCTCGCGCTCCAGCAGCAGCTGCGCGACATGGATGAGGTCACGGGCTTCTTGCCAGGCTGCAGGCCCCACCTGATGCCCCTGCAGGCAGCAACGGCGATGGCGCCGACGCAAGTGCTCGCTTCCCTGCAGACGGTTGGAAGAAGGCCTGCAGGAGAGGAGAGGAGGATGACTCGGCCCGTGCAGGAGTACGGAATTTCTGGCGGCGCTCAGCAAGACGCCCACGAGCTCTTCCTTCACTTTCTGGACGATCTCCCTCAGAGTGCTAAGTCGTTTCCAGCTCTGCACGGGATTTGGCTCATGTTGTGCTAGGAACTTGTTTCGGGCTGTGTCAGTCCACTCTACACGCTGCCAAGAATGCGAGCTGGTGTCCGCCCAACAGGAGGAAGGTGAGGAAGTGGTTGACTGACGCGCGAGGGACTTATGTCGTCCCACCTGTAGCATGCAGCCTATCTCTCAAGGTTGAAGACAGCGCCTCCATCAACTTTCTTTTGTACAGTCGATCATCAGTGCGTGCCCTTGACCCTCCTCGACTACTCTTTACCTCCTCCCTCCTTCCTCTTCCCCTACCTCGGCCCGCGTTCTCTTGACCTTCCCAAACTTCACGCAGGTCGAAGTGTTAGGAGGAGCCGACAAGTACGCCTGTCCTCGCTGCAACACCATGGTCGAGGCTGCTCGATGGACCAGCTTCTCTCCGCCTTACCCGCCATACCTCATGATCCACCTCACCCAGCCGGGTCTCGCCACCAACATCCAGACAACACTGTCTCACGAGGTCCTGATCGGCAGGTACCGTCCGCTGCCTCCGCTGGCAGGATCCTGACCTCGAGGCAGCGAGCGACAGGACCCTACGAGGCGCTACGAGCTGCTGGCGGTGATACTGCGCAGTCACTTATCAGAAGCCCTGGGCCATTACACGGTGATCTGTAGGTGAGAGCTGGAGTCAGCATCCTCAGTTGGTGGGTTGAGAGTGCCCAGGTCAAGCTCAGGTTGGAATCACTTTGACGACTCCAACGTCAGCGCACTGTGCGGCCTGCACGTCCAGAAGTTCCTTCAGCCCGTAAGGTCTCGCCCTGCTCCGGTCCCAGCTGACTCGTTCCCCTTGCCGTGCCAGATGGAGCGATCGAGGGATTCCTTCACTGCCTACATGCTCCTCTATGGAGCCTTGGACGGAAAGGAAGGAGAGCAGCTAACACCATAGCATGTGATGTCTGTATTATACATGTTTGCAACTACCGTGTTGTTCCCTCCACTCTCTCTCAGTCTTGGCAGCGCCTCAACTTCGCCACATATGCTCCGTCAGTTGAGTCGGTAATGGGTGAAAGCTGCCGCGAGAACTCCAAGTCGAACCTGCATGCCTGTCATTCCCGTGCGCGCTGAACTCACGTCGTCACCGCGTCTCGCTTCTCTTGAGGAAACGTCGGATCACGTGCTCGTTCTCCTCCGGCTCGAGGCTGCACGTGCTGTACACTATAATCCCTCCCTTCTTCACTGCCTTGGCGGCCTGTCACAAAGATCCTGTGAGCGACAAGAGCAGGCAAACTTCAAGGGGCTCAGACACCTTCATCAGAAGTCCGAACTGAGTTTCATGCAGCTGTGCAATCTCAGCTTTTGAGATTCGCCATCGCACGTCGATCCTTCGCCGGATCACCCCCGAGTTCGAGCATGGCGCGTCGATCAGAATCCGGTCGAACGTCATCGGCTGTTCTCCAGCTAGAATATGATCAATGGCCGAGGCGGGTTGGGTCTGAACGGGCAGTCAGTGAGAAAGATCAGCGACAACGGTGGGGACAGGGAAGAAGCAGCAAGAAGATGTGTGAGGATTGAGCCTCTGGCAAACACACCTCAAGGCAGGTGATGCCGAGCCTCTCGCTGTTTTCTCGCACCACGTTCAACCTCAACTCGTCGATGTCCGAGGCGATCAACTTGCCCTTGTCCTCCATCCTCTGCGCGATGTAGCAAGACTTCCCTCCGGGCGCTGAGCAGAGATCGAGGATGCTCTCTCCAGGCTGAGGATCAAGCACCTTCACTGACAGCAGGGTCGATGGATCCTGCACGTAGAAGAGGCCGCGCTTGAAACTGTCAAGAGAGTGAACGGGCGCGCTGACCTTGATCTCAGCCAAGTCTTCACTGTCGCACCAGTCAACCTGCACGTCTCGGAAAGTGATGGGCTCATGCTCCCACAACTTGCGGACTGTCGGGCCGGTGGACTTCAGTCGGTTGATCCTGGCAAAGATGGGAGCTGGGCTGTTGTTCCAAGAAAGCAGCCGCTGTGCTCCCTCCTTGCCGTATCGCTTCACCCACTCGTTGACGAGCCAGTCCGGGTGAGACCATCCGATGTGAAGCTTGTTCTCCTGCAACTCTGCGATGAGCTCCTGTGTCTCCGCCTGCTCCCGCACGTACTGCCGGAGGAACGCATTGACAAACCCTGCTGCCCCTGCGGCGCCCCGACTCTTGGCAAGGTTCACACACTCAGAGACAAGAGCGTGAGAGGGGACTCTGTCCATGAAGAAGAGCTGGTAGAGCCCCATCCTCAGAATCACTTGCACTGCCGCTTTCTGTCTCTTCTTGCCGTCTTGTCTTCTCGCAACCAAGTGGTCCAGCAGTGCCTTCCACCTGATGCATCCGTAGATGAGCTCCTTGCAGAAGCCCCGATCAGAGCTGGACAGCAGCGACTCTGACACAACGTCATTGAGAATGTTCTCGATGAAAGTGTTGGAGCCTCCAACCTCCCGCTTCAGCAGAAGATCGAAGGCGATCTGACGGGGGGTCCCTGCCCCGCTGATGTGAGCTGTGATGTTCTTCACCCTCTTCCTCTCAGAAGGCTCAGAAGCCTCAAGCTCGCCATAGATGAAGTCATCAGCTTCATCAGTCATGACAGCCCGCAGAGGTTCGTGCATAGCGCTCCGACCTCCTCTCCTGCTTCCAAGGAGATTCCCACCCGTCCCTGGGTTCTTGCGTAGAAATGTAGCGGGGCAGCGGCAGGACTTGCTGGGAGACGAGAGGAGGGGGCTCTTGAGAGGGGAGGAGATGAAGGAGGGAGGAGGCAGACAGAGAGAGTCGAGGCAGCAGGACGCCATTAGCATCAGGCTTACACTCGTCATGCTCCGCCTGGTCCGCAGCATCGCCGTCGATGCCCGTGGCCCCCGAAATCTCACGGATACTCACGGATATCCACGGATACCTAACCGTTTTGGATCCGAGTAAGACAGTAACGGTCTTTGCCGCCAGGAATAGAGTCAGTCATGGGCGGGAGAAGAATGTTGGAGGGTCATGGAGGGGGCGAGGAGGCAGAGCGACAAGGCGACAAGGTGATGAGACGTGGAATGGCCGCATGTAGTGGCGCTTTGCTCTTGTGCTTGAGCGCAACTCTCGTATTGTGCTCGTCGTTTTCTCCCGATCTACCCTCAGCCATACAGCTTCTTGTTTCTACCTCACGGAAAACGCGGGCCGCGCCTTCCTTGAGCTCAGCGTTGAAGGCTGCTGCTGCTGCGCGTATCGCATCTCGAGCAGTCCTGCGGAGAGAGCAAGAGATGAATCATATCCCACTTGAGCTCAAACCTCTCGACCCCCTTGTAAAGACGGTCTCTGCCATGGACGTTCGACGATTGATGGACAAGGCCAGGAAAGAGCAGCTTTTGCAGCAAGGTACTTGCTTGTTGGTGACTGTTGATCTGGAATGATGCTTTTCCTTTGCAGGAGTGGCACAGAAGCTCAGATCGAAAGCTTTCGTTTCTTCTAAGTCTGCAGGAAAAGTTCATTTGTCAAAACCCAAGCAATCCAGCACAATGAACAAGCTTCACTCCATTTTAAAGATACAAAAATCTCAAAGACTGGCTGAGACAGAGCTGCATGATATCGAAAAGCATTTTGGATGAGTTTCTGGTGACCAGAATCACACACGATCTTTGTACTCTACAATTTCATTTCTCAACCGAAAAGCTTTCTTGAACTCACTAGAGTTCTGAAATTCTTACTGGAATGTTGGTTAGTTTCGATGTCATGTTTCCGCTCTGAAAGAGCGTTAAGGTAATATGTCTATGTCAGACGGGATTGAAAAGCAGAACAAGCTTCAATCCTCTTCTTCGGTGAAGACGTAAGTGACGAGCCAGAACAGAAGACCGAACCCGAAGGGCAACACAAGAACAAGACCCATGGGTCCGTAAAGAAATCTATCGAGCACAGGTCAGCAACAACAAGCACAGGACAACTTGATTCACCGCCAGAGAGTTGGGCCGTATGAGGAGTAGAAGAGCAGCCAAAAGATTATCAGGATCCAAACACTGCAGCACAACATCAACTTGAATTGTCCAATAAACAAAATGCAGGCCACCTGAACCATGTGACAAACTCAATCGTTTCTGTTGAATCAGATCCAAGCATGGCTAATAGAAAAGAAGGGATGAGAACTTCCCGATGAATGAACCGAATGTTGTACCGGCAGTTGCTGCATCTAATGCCTCTCGCGCTGCCTGCGAAGGAATGAGGCTCGTAGAAACAAACATATCGGACCGGAGAGGAGTACCTGGGGTGAAACTTTCTTGCTCTTGGTGATTCTCTTTCGCAGCTCATTGGCCCTTCCGTCAAGAGTTACATGAGAACAACACGAAATTCTAAGAGACCTTTCTTTGCCGAATAATCTTTCAGCAGGAGAATCATCCTCTTCAGCAGTACTGACTGACTCGATCTCATACTCTTCACCCATCTGTGTCAGCAAAAGTCTTATACGCAAGAAGTTTGAACCTCGTTCCCGTCTTCTCCGTGAAGATTTACGAGGCCCATAATCCTCCAGAGAGATCGCGGTCCTCGGTGTAGTGGATTTCCCACCTTGGAACACCAATCAAGGATCTGATCGTGTTATGCCTCGGAAGCCCCTTACCGCCACCAGCTGGGACAGACATGACTGTTGCTGTTTCTTCTGATACGTCATCATCGTCCTGCGTTCGAATGAGAAACATGATCTATAGCATGAAGCTTGGCAACAAAACAAAATACCTGAGATCGGTCTTCAGATTCTCGAATCATGGCTTCTGCAAGTGCATAGATTCCATCAAGAGAAGCTGATCTCCGAAATGCTGAGGGGATGCATCAGGGGCCTGAAAGGAACAGCAATCTTTCAAACCCTTAGTTTCATCCCCTTCCAGTGGCTCGAAGGCAAAGGCAGATTGAAGAGAGAGCCCATCCTTGCACCATGCTCATGCTCTGCCAGGCATACAATGATTGCTTTACAGTACCTGAAGCGGTGCAAGCTGATAGAGGTCATCGAAGGAGAGCGACCTCTCGCGCGGCTGAACTTCATCTTGGTCTTTCTTTGAAGTCTTGGCCAGTTTTTCGTTTTCACTGTGAATCGTTGAGAATTACATGCATAAAGAAAGCTGAAAAACCTTGACGCTTCTGAGCTGTTGTCGTCCTCGACCTCCTCAATTTCATCCAAGTCTTTCGAAGGTGCCACTTTACTAGCTGATGGCTGGGGAGGTGGAGGAAGCTTCATCGCTCTATCACTGTGGTACCAGATCAACCTTAGCATGAATCACAGATAACAGCTTGTTCCGTAACACTTTCTCATCTTCTTCATGTCGACAAACCTCCTTCATCAATATCATCTTGTTATGATCCTCTGACTGCTATCATGAACCTCTTTTCCCTCCTTGACCTTTATGTTTGCAATCGAATTTCTGAATGAGCTGAACCCTCTGTAAACCGTAGTATTGTGCTGCCTCATGCTTCCTTATGTCTGGTTGACCTTCGACCTGACCATCAGATGGGCTTCTCAGCCTCCTTCGGGATAGCGGACAGCTCAATCTTCTCTGCTCCTCTTCGTTCTTCTCTCCCCTCCTCTTCGTTCTTCTCTCCCCTCCTCTTCGTTCTTCTCTCCCCTCCTCTTCGTTCTTCTCTCCCCTCCTCTTCGTTCTTCTCTCCCCTCCTCTTGGTTCTTCTCTCCCCTCCTCTTGGTTCTTCTCTCCCCTCCTCTTCGTTCTTCTCTCCCCTCCGCTTCTCCACTCTCATCGCTCTGCAGCATGTGGGCTCATCAATCTCCCAACCGCATAGTCCGTTACTGACGTTACTGGATTTGCTGCCCTTCCGTTTGTGCTAGTCTAAATCGCAATTCACTTTCTGTCTTTAATCTCACTAGGAACAAATACTGAGGCGAGCTCGTTACGCACAGTGCGCTTGGAATGCACAATGGGCTGCTGCACGTCGAAGAAGTCCAACATCGAGGAGAGGAGGAGGATCATAGACCACTTCATGCCCACAGGCCCGGCCATGCAGCCCCGCTTCACCTACAGGCAGCTGCTGTTCCATGCTTCCTCGAGGGCTCACGGCGCATGTAGGTTGGAGAAGGTCGAGGACGTGGACATGGAGAAGTTGAAGACGCAGAGCAAGATTGAGGCCCGGAGTGCGGATTTACTGGGAAGCAATCATCTGCCTGCTATGGACTCGAGCGAGAGCATGTGAAGCATGCGATCTAATTCATGGATCTTTCCGAATGATGTTGACAGGTTTCCGGACAGTGCTGAAGCCAACCTCCAAGGGTACTCGGCGAGTCAAGACTCGCTCCTTGAAGTTCGATTCTACTCAGCTCGCCTCGAATTCATAGGCTGATAGGATGACATAGGCACTGAGCCATCAGCTCAGCCAGAGACTCGGAGAATATGATGCCCCTATAGTCGGAGAAGACCGGTACCTCGAAGTGACGTGGCTGCAGAAAATGAGACAGGCGCAGATACCTGATAGTGGAGACACCCATTGCGACCGGATGTAATCCCTATGTAACGCATCGGATCACGGTATGTCCTTGACAACGATGTTCTGTTTGACGCGATCTTGGGGTCAGGTTGACGAAGAGATGTTGGTACGAGACATCCAGGCTGAGGCGACAAAGGTATCGTTCCGTCTTTCTGTCAATCCTCATGATCCCGATGGTCTTTCCTTTCACAAGGGATATTTATTCATTTCCAACACATTCGGACTCGCCACGTACGAGGTTTGTGCATTCGTGCTGATTTTCACGGCCTCAAGGACTTGAATGCAGGTCATGGGGAAAACTGACTCAAACGTCCTCCTTGAGCCTCTTCCGAACGATTCAGGTCTATTCACTCTTTGTATTGTACTGTGACGAACTCAAGCTCAACCTTGATTCGAGCAGGAGTGGACTTCGAGGATGTATGAAGAGACTAAGTTCGAACCGCGAGATTGATTGGACTTCACAGGTATTGAGTCTTGCAAGGGACAAGGCTAGGAGCGGATGGAGATTTCGGGCAGCGCTGAGAGGGTGAGACAGACGAGAATTCAATCGATCATGTGCCTGTGACTGCCTTTATGCATAGTCGGGCCCAGGTTCAGGATTTCGTTCTGAGTTACGCCATGTATCCCGATGGTGGGTGAAGTTACTACCTTTCACTATCCGCATGCTGCTGATATGCTGCATTCTAGTTGTCGTCTCCCCGTTCTCGCATCTTGTATTTTCCCAAGAGAGTTCCGCCTCGCGTATGCAGGTCATCATCCCAAGTCTTCTTGATCTCAGACGAGATTGATCCATTCTCGCAGCTGGAGCTTGTAGAGTTGAGAGGAACTGGCAGTGTAATTAGCGGGGCGTTGATAAGAATAGTCAAGGTCCTGGCATTTGACTCTGACGCTCATCTTCTTACAAGAGAAGCAGGCTTGGGCCAAGAGAGGATGGAGACTTTCTTGCGTTATGTACAATCTCGTCACAACTTACGATAAGGAAAGAATCATTCGAAGCTTCCTTGGGCTTGTACAGTGACAAGCATAACAGGTCACGATAGATCCTCCTGAATCTGCATTGATGCAGCAAGAAGCATTCACAGATTACATCTTCTCGGTCCACAACACTGTTGGAGGGTTTGCAATTTAAGGATTCGCAGGTGGAAGAGGTGGGAGGAAGAGGGGAGCTCAGTTTATATTACAATGTCGGAGCCTTCTTCGAGCGCAGAATGGTGCCAAGTGAAGAAGGAAAAATGCAGGTGCGAATAGAGGGATGGAATGCATTGACATCTTTATGACTACAACATCCTCGGTTCATTTTGAGTTCTACTCTTCAGGCGAGTCTCGCACTGCAAGCGGTCAGCAACCAACTGCATTCTTGCGTTCCTCTGATGTTTGAATTGCAGAGGAACCAGAATGCTGAAAGGGTCGGTGTACATAATGAGGTAGAAGGGAAAGGGAGTAAGCAGCGATCGGTCTAGGGTTTAGTTCGGGATGATAAGAAAACGACCAAGTGGGCGACATCAATGAAATAAGTTAACATCCGAAACAAACTTGCCCTAGCACATTGAATTCGTTTCACGCTCACAGTGAGTAGACATTCGAGTAAGATTATCGCCTAACATTCCAATCGGGTGATTTTCTCCCTTCCTTGCTAATCTCTATCCCGTGTCCTACATCCTCCCTGTTCTCACCCTCTCTATCTCTAATCCCCTCTCCTCTCCTCTCTCTCTTCTCTCCTCCCCTCCCCTCCCCTCCCCTCTCCTCTCCTCTCCTCTCCTCCTCTCTCCTCCCCTCCCCTCCCCTCTCCTCCCCTCTCCTTTCTTCCCCTTTACTCTCCTCTCCTCTCCTCTCCTCTCCTGCATTCTCCTGTATTCTCCTCCCCTCCCCTCTCCTCTCCTCTCCTTTACTCTCCTCCTCTCTCCTCTCCTCCCCTCCCCTTTACTCTCCTCTCCTCTCCTCTCCTCTCCTCTCCTCTCCTCTCCTCACTTCTCTTGCTTTCGTCTCCTCTTCCCTCACGCGTTTTCAGCATGGTGAAAGGAGGCTCGGGCAACAAAATTTCAAACGCCAGGGGATCGAACCTCATCACTGGGGTGGGGGTACAGGGGGTCCTTCTGAGTACCGTACTTCAAAGGATGCAAATGAGGAGGGGGTGGGGTGCCGGTCGGTTTTGGTTCTACCGGTGTGCATAACGACGAGATTGCTGTGGACGAACATGCCATGAGAGGGAGGAGAGGAGAGAGGAGAGGACGAGGAGATGAGAAGAGAGGAGGGGAGGTGCACATGGGGACGGGACCTTAGTAGGCTCAGCTTGCCACCATGAAATGGAAAATGTCTTCAATTCGAGGTCGTTGAGATGCAGAAATCTGGTTGGCTTCAAAAGAAGTCCAGCGGGTTTCTTTCTCGATGGCAAACTCGTTTTGTTATTGTTTGGGATGGATTTATCACGATCAAGCATGTACCGAGCAAGAATAAGTGCAAACAGGTAACCTCATGAAAAAAAATTGTCTTGCAATCCATGGCCAACAACTTTAGTAATGCTTCACAGTTCGAAACTGTGAGCGCTGTGAAAGAGACTGATGACAAATCCTTCTCGGTCAATTGCAAGGTCTGTGACTATTTGTATAAGAGAGCTGAGCTTACATAGCTCTCACTAGGATGGAAAGAAGCTTTTGTTGCAGTGCAACTCTGTGGCAGAGAGAGAGGAATGGATCGCCGCCCTTGTGCGTGGAGCTCTCGAGGACATGCATGGTGATGGTGATGTGAGGTGTCTTCGAGCCTTCATGCTCGACTCAGTCGTTGACTTTGGCAACCACCAGACAAGAGCAGAGCAACATCGACAAGGAACAAACCCAAGAGTATGAGAACAGTGGCAACCTGAAGCAGGTATGACCACAACATGTACAAGAGGGGTCAGTGCTCCAGAGGCCCTAGATGCCTGGAGCAAGGAGCGTGACGGCTGGTTCTGTTTCAGACACCCTTGGAGCCGTCAAACTCAGTCATCTCTCGCAACGGCAGGGAGTTTCGATCTTTGAGCTACCCGTCGGGTCAGGTGCTCATTCGTGTTGAGCTCCGATACTCTCCTTGAGCTGTTTGCTGCAGTACGTTGGTGAGTTTCAGTCCGGAGAGCGACATGGAATGGGCAGGTTCGAGTATCACAACGGAAACGTGTACATCGGATCCTGGAACAAAGGTGCTGCCGGTCACTTCTCGGCTGAGGGACTGACCCTCGCCAGATCGCAAGTGTGGGTACGGGACCTTGACCTGGGCAAACAACGATCAATACAGGGGCGATTGGAAAGACAACAAGATGTCTCCCGCTGGAGCAGCTTTTGTCTGCTCTCTGACGCTGTGTTGCAGGTGGGGTTACGGAGATTTCAAGTACCACAATGGGAACTCATACACAGGGAACTTCGTTGCTGACAACAAAGAAGGATTCGGTGTGGAGATTTGGATCTATCAAAAGAGCTGTACTGCTGTTTATGATTCTAAACCTCCAGGAAAATTTATATGGAACAACGGGGACATGTACGAAGGATACTGGTTTCAGGACGAAATGTCGGGGGAAGGGACAATCAAGTACATAAATGGTATACGTGGATTGAAATGAAAGCATCTAGATCTGTGAAAGTTTTCAAGGCAACATGTACGTTGGAGAAATGAAATCAAACTTGAAATCTGGAAAAGGAAGGTTGCTCACTGCAAACGTCAAGCATTGTTGTGCCTTCTCAATCTGATGTCAGGATGCGCTGGGCGTCCGGCGATGAATATGAAGGAGAGTGGAAGGCGGGAGTGATGAACGGAATCGGGCGCTTTTCTTACGCCGAGGATGGACTGTATGACGGTGATATTGACTCATCCCTGGTAGTCTCTTGGTTGAGTTTCCAGCAAGGTGCATGGCTGAATGACAAACGGCATGGGCGCGGGACGATGAAATATGTTAACGGTAAAAGCCCCGTCTGATGTCTTGCGATTGAAAAGATACAAGGCGACGTCTATGACGGGATGTGGCAAAACGACATGCGTCAAGGAGAAGGGAGATGCGAATATGCAAACAAAGACGTGTTTGTTGGGAACTTTGTAGCAAATTTTCGCGAGGGGTACGTCTCGAAAATTGTTTGTGGTAGATGACATGAAATTGAACAGGTGGGGTGTATACACGACTGCTCCTGTGAAAGTGTTGATGCCTGACGCCGCACTTGTATGCTTTGCGCTACATCCTACAGTTGTGTGACACAAAACTTTGCAGCCGAAAGTATTGCCTGGCGATGAATACAGCGGAAATTGGCACAAAGACAAGAAACACGGTTACGGGAAATACTCGTGGTCGGACGGGGACTGCTATGAGGGCGACTGGGAGAACGATTTGCGTAACAATCATGGGGTTTGCGTGTATTCCAACGGTGAGAGTCTTGACACTTGGAGAGACTGTTGAAGTCTTGCAGGGGACAAGTATGAAGGGGAGTGGTGCGATGACCTTCGTCACGGGTTCGGGAAACTGGTATGGGCAGATGGAAACACCTATGAAGGAGTGTGGCGCAATGACAACATCTCTCCTGGGACGAAGGTGACTAGAAGAAATAGCCGAAGATAATTTCTTGTTCACGGCGATGGCAGGGTGTGCCTCCTCATCAAAGAACAAAGAAAACTCAAGCTCCGAAAGACAACAAGGTCTTGTGATCTGTTCTTGTTGAACGGAGCCATGACAAGCTTCAAGGAAGCACATGTTGCCTTGGAAATACCGGACCTGCAAGAAAACGCTGAACCCCACGAAGATATCCCTCTTTCGGCCAGCATTGAGGTGAAATGGGAGCATTGATGTTGTTCAGATGAATTAAAACTTTGTTTGCAGTTCCTTGACATTCCAGAGCTAGCTCAGGTTGGAACGTGGTTTGGCTCCATAACCAAGACCAACGGGAAAATGTCCCCGAGAAGGAGTCCCAGTGTCTATGGAAAAGTAATGGTGTTTTGATAATGCTAAATAAGAATTCTTTGTAAACTTAATCACGCTGTTTCATTTCTAAACAGAAAGAGCTACATCAGAGAGAAGTGGGGTTTGAAAGGTAAATGGCATGCTGATAGTTGAATGGGCAGAAGCATGAAAACTGCTCGCTTCGAAAATTGCTCTGCACATCATAGATTTGCGGACATGCGCAAAACTCCTCTTCGTTGTGGTCTTTGGGGTTGTACTTGTGGTCGTGCGTTTCAAACAGTGTTGTTTGCGCCATAGCGCGCTGAAGGATCGCAAACGGCATGGGCTGCTTTTCGGATCTCACTGGCCCCAAGGTACCTGGTTCAATGACATCCATTCAGTCTGTGGTAGTCCTGCAACACATCTCTATGCTGACTTGCTCCCTCCATCCCTCCCATCCCGGTAGTACAGTCACTTCTTGTCGTACTCAACCGAAGTACAGTCATTTCCTGTCGTACTCCATTCTCCTTTCCCTACTCACTTCAAATTCAAACACGCACTCTACCTTTCCCCCCTCTACTCCTTCACTTCTTTGCATCTTCCGTTAATCCGTTCTCCCTTGCCTTCCCCTTTCCCTGTCCCTGTCCCTGTCCCTGTCCCTGTCCCTGTCCCTGTCCCTGTCCCTGTCCCTGTCCCTGTCCCTGTCCCTGTCCCTGTCCCTGTCCCTGTCCCTGTCCCTGTCCCTGTCCCTGTCCCTGTCCCTGTCCTTGTCCCTGTCCTTGTCCCTGTCCCTGTCCCTGTCCCTGTCCCTGTCCCTGTCCTTGTCCCTGTCCCTGTCCCTGTCCCTGTCCCTTGTCCCTCCCCATCCCCCTCGACCTCTCCCTCGACCTCGCCCTCGCCCTCGCCCTCTCCCTCTCCCTCTCCCTCTCCCTCTCCCTCTCCCTCTCCCTCTCCCTCTTCCTCTCCCTTCCCTCTTCCTCTCAGCGACTACCACTGCCCCATTTCATTGCTAAATCGAGAAGAAGAAAAAAGTCAAATATAAATACATATTAAAGAAGTTTGTACCGGGTATCGAGCTATCTGGTACTAGAAAAACGTTTTTGTGTATTATACATACATGTGGGTGGGTGGAGGTCTTAATCAGGTAGGGGTAGGTACTGAAATATCCCCCGCTACCGGTGTATATACCACTATTGTACCCCCTATGATGTCCTCGCGAGGAGGGGTGGGGATAATCACCGTAGATTTCGGGGGTACAGTTGGGTGGTAGGGTGGTGGAGGGTCGTCAAGCGAAGGGGCGCGATGGCGTCTGAGAAGGAGCCGCTGCTACCCTTCGACAGGTGCGGCATGGCAGAAACTCTGAAGCCTCTGCTCCTCCTGTGCTCGTTCTACTCTCCTGCAAGATCCTCTCTGTGCTGTATCTGCTCTACAACCTTCCCCTTCCCCCAAGCCCCTCTAAAAATCACCCCAGTCTTCGTCTATCCCTCTCCTTTGACCTCGTTATGTAGTTCATCCTTTGTTAATGACCTCTCGCCCAACTCTGTCCCCTTGCTCCTCACTCTCTCCTCCATTTCCTTCTTGTTTAGTGCTGCATTCGTCGATAAGTGGGTTCTTACAGGAGGCGATCTCGGATAATCTGGTTGATTCCCGGCTCGCTTGTGGTTCTTGTGTGTGTGTTGCTGGTAGGTCTTCATGGGCAGCACAGACAAGAAATGCTGCAGGTATGTTTGCTTCCCTTTTGTGTCACTCTTCACCTCACCCCAGCTGCAGGTCGCAGGTCGCAGGTCGCAGTTGTCAGACATTTTCTCGGCCCCTTTAGAATTGGCGAAGAAGCGCATGGATGAGGTGGAAGACTGTGGACAGAGACGAGAAGAGAGGTCTCCTGATACCCCTCCGCAGGCTCTAGGATCTGCCCACAAGAATCCTTGCCTTGCCTCGGCAGATTCGACTGAATGCACCAAGCATTGGGCTGCAAATTATATGGCCAAAGCAGATGAATCTATCTCCAGCGATATTTCAGCTCCCCAGGCACCCGTTGGTGATATCTCGATTTCGGCCATGGTTTCAGCTCTTCGAGCTAAGCTTGCTAAGATGAAACAAGAGTTCAGAGTAGGTCATGTCACTGCTTTCTCAGCGATTGAGACATGTTCCAGTTGATCCGGGGTAACTTCGAACACGGTGCTCCCCGTGAGATGAGGGTGAAGATAAGCCCCCGAGGTCCACGAGGATTCACAGGTACCAGATGCTACTCTGATGCAGTTGGGACTGTATGTCGGTGAAGTTTGTATGACCGCAAATGACGAAATACTTCTTGATACATCTCCATATTGAATTCGTCGCCAGGGCCACCCGGAGACATCGGGCCACAAGGTGAACAAGGACCTCAGGGCTCAAGGGGACCAGTCGGACACAAGGGACCCGTTGGCCCTACTGGTGTACCAGGAATTCAAGTAAGCTGAGAACGAGCGTTTCTCTCCTCGCTTGCGCCACTCACCCGGCTGCCAGGGAAGAACGGGAGCCAAGGGGATGACAGGGAGCATCGGGGAAGCAGGCAAAGAAGGAGATAAAGGAGCAGATGGAGCGCAAGGAAGTCCAGGCCTTCAGGGTCCCCCAGGAGCCCGAGGCATCCCCGGCTCTGCTGGTGCACCAGGAACGAACGGAGCTGATGGAGTATGCCACTTTGGCTTCTGCTCTGCGTCTGACCACGGATCGTAGCTGCCTGGCCCGCAAGGAGAGAACAGTCCGGAAGGCCCCCCCGGGCCTCGTGGGCCGACAGGAGAACCAGGACCAGCAGGCAAGGACGGTGCCGTGGGTGCAGCGGGACCCCAGGGACAACCAGGCCAGAACGGACCGTGAGATCACTTTATGAATCGCATATCCATTGGCTTAATGTTTTGATCAGCACTGGGGCGCCAGGAGCACAGGGTGCGGTCGGTGTTCCTGGACTGGATGGTAAGGACTGAAGATTGTAGACCTCCAGATAGCAGACTGATCTTCCTGCAGGTGCTGGTCCTTCCCGTGTCAGCATTCCTGTCGCCAAGTCTGTAGCCAAATCTGACATTTCTCAGGGGCTGAAAGGTTGTTGAACAGGGAGACAGACTTCGGCAATTGCTACGTCAGGAGTGCGGCCTGTAAGGCCTTCGGTGTGCGGGAGAACATGTGCGGGCTCTGTGCAGGGGCCGATTGGAGTATGGTCAGCTTTGATTCCATTCAATCATGACGATTCTGTAGAGGATTGCGCTAGTGAAGGCCAGCAGTGCACATGTAACGGCCGCGTCCGGTGAGTCTTCGCTTCCCGTGCTTCATCACCCCTTAGTTTGCTCAAGGTATGGGAGCGGTGATAGCTGGACCGAAGATGTTGGCTCGACGTCTCAGGTACTACCAGGAAGCTCACAGTGCTCTGTTGACAGCTTCTAGTTGCTCTGCTCCATCACAACATTCGGCAAGGATCCTGCCCCAGGGAAGAGCAAGGCATGTTCCATGGCTCTGACTTTGCAATTGGTCGTTCTGATCCGATACGTGCAGGGTTGTCAGTGTGCAAACGGCTTTGAGATCAGCAACCCCGACGGTATGATAGCTCAAAGATTCTACCTCTGTCTGATGAACAAGCAGGCCTCTATCTCGATGATATTACCTTCGATGAAAGCAAAATCGCTGCTGGATCTTACCAGGTCAAATTCCAAAGAACAATTAGAGCTGATACAGTTTAATCATCATTTCAGGTCAAAAATGCTTGCTTGTTTGCAATGTTCGGCAATGAGTGGGTGAACAAAGAGACGAAGTGCGCAGACCAGGTAGCGGAATCCGCTGTTGCATCATGTCCCTGAAGACTTCGAATGACAGGGAGCAAGTTGCAAATGCGAAGGGAATGTCAGAATTGGAGTCGACGGGAAGTGGTCAGCACCAAAGCTCGTTTCAGGAAGCATTCAGTGCAAAGCTTCCAACTTCAGTACGAAGACATTTGCTGTGCTGTGTGAAGACTCAAGGGGCCCGCAGACAAGGATCCAGCTCCCTCGGCCTCCAAAGTGTGCATGTGCTCCTCTGCTGTATACCCTCTTGTCCCAGACAGCAAGTCCTTTGCAGGTAGCTCCACGTTTGACTATGTGCAGTAGAATGTTTCTCACTGGGCACGCCAGAGCTCACGTCCGGACCCAACCAGGCCGAGCACTTCTATGGCAACTGCAACGCCAACGACAATGTGAGGGAGGTGGGGTGACGGGATGTGGGGGTGACGATATGGGCAGGGCCAGAAGGATTGCTGCCTTAACAGCCGAATCTTCCCTGCCGGAACGGTGAAGCTCGTCCTGCGGCGATTCGCGTTGACTTGACGTGGCAGAACTGGGGCTCCCTTACTCACGGCAGCAAGTGCACTGGGTGCGTACACGGGATATGCCATTGATAGTTTTGACGTGAAGCCGCAGGAACCGGAACAAGGGAAAGCCATGGAGCAAGCTTGTGTGCTACGGGATGAAGATGCCGGAGAGCGCTAGCTCTTCGGGTGCTCCACCACCACCACCACCACCACCACCACCACCAAATAACGATGCATTCCCGCCTGCGCTTGTTTCACTCTTCAAGGATAACAATCCGATGTGAGCATGCGGGAGCGAAGGCGTTGGAGGTGGCTGAGATGAGGACCAGGAAATCGATACTGAATGATAAGTGCGCGAAGTATCGTGACGAAAAGTGAGAAATTTCTTCTGTCACCTTGTCGATATCGTGACGTCAGTCCAGGCAAATCAGTGTCGCAGCGGAGCAAATGTCCATGATGGCTAACTGCATGTGTGACGATGACAGAGGAGGTATGGGGGAAGACTGACGACTGGCTGCAGGTCTGCCGACTGCGAGCAGTCCCTCGAGGGCCCGGCAAATGGCTGCCGCTTCCGAGACTCAAACAACTTGTGAGGGGGAGGTCAATCAAAGTCACTTCTGAGCCTCTTGCAGCTGCTTCGCGTATGATAGCGCTCAAATGTGGTGCAGTCAGAACCCAACCAACAAGTACTGCAACGACGGAGGTCTCTTTCTCAGTCTTGCGTCTCGCCTCCTATCATTCCTCAACCCAATCCTCCTGTCCTCTCCCTCTCCTCTCCTCCCCTCTCCTCCCCTCTCCTCTCCTCTCCTCTCTTCCCCTCCCCTCCCCTCCCCTCCCCTCCCCTCCCCTCCCCTCTCCTCTCCTCTCCTCTCCTCTCCTCACGCTCCTTCAGGTTCGGACTGGGCGATGGCGCCAATAGGCACAGCGTCAGACGTCGTGTCAACCAAGTGGGAGCCGCTGCAGGACATCAAAGTGATCAACCCGAAAGGTGGTGATGCCACCAGCTACACGTGCGGCTGCGTCAAGCAGTGCACATGCAACAGCAGCAACAAGTAAGTCCAGCTCATTCCCTGCTCTCAGCTCCACTTCCCAGCTCCCTGATTGTTCCTATCTCTGACCTCTACTGGCGGTGAGCTGAGCTCGTGCTGCAGGTGCTTCTGCAAGAACAACAACCCGGTGCGCGTGGGCAGCCTCCCGCTGCTGACCAAGAAGATCAAAAACATCCTCGGAGACCAAGACGGCAAAGACAAGAAGTGCGTCTGCTTCTGCGGTACCCTCTAAGGGCAGCTTGTTAATCGCATTGAAGACTCCAACAAAAACTCCCTGCTGCTGCCCTGCCTCCGTCCTCCGTTGGTCCTTCTCATGGCCTCTAAACTCAATTTCTTCCTTCACCTTCCCTTCACTTCTCTGTTCCTCTCCTTCCCTTCACTTCTCTCTTCCTCTCCTTCCCTTCACTTCTCTCTTCCTCTCCTTCCCTTCACTTCTCTCTTCCTCTCCTTCCCTTCACTTCTCTCTTCCTCTCCTTCCCTTCACTTCTCTCTTCCTCTCCTTCCCTTCACTTCTCTCTTCCTCTCCTTCCCTTCACTTCTCTCTTCCTCTCCTTCCCTTCACTTCTCTCTTCCTCTCCTTCCCTTCACTTCTCTCTTCCTTCAGTTTTCAGTCTCGTCGCCTTGTATTGATCTGAGCGTAACTCTACCACGTCGAGATCTTGTAAAGGTTAAAAAGACCTTCAAGTTTGTTGCGCCCCTGTGACATGGGCTGGTTCTGGTGGATGGTGGCAGCGATGTTGGGGGGGGGGGAAGGGGGAGGAGGAGGAGGAGGCTTGAAGGCACAGGAGGTGCTGAGAGGAAGCGAAGGGGGATGCGGGGCCATCAACGAGAAGGTCTGCGTGGGGGCCAGGGCGAGCGACGCGGCCATGGTGATGCACGCGACGTTCGGGCTCGACCATTATCCCAACTACCTGCAGCGATGGCAGATGAGCGACATCGAGGAGTTGGAGATGAAGCTGCGAGCTCAGCTCGACAAGGTGGTGGAGGAGAAGGAGAAGCTGCGGCAAAAGTTGCTCTCCTCTTCCTCTTTCCTTTGCAGGCTTGCAACGGCCCCAGCCCCACAGGACATTTGGGACAAGCGATTCTTGGAGCTGATCGACGGGGATGGGAAACTGCGACTTGGGAAGCTGAATAAAATCTTGAGCGAGGAGGCGGACGGAGTCTACTCGTTTCCTCTCCTCCAGCCTTCGCTCTGCCAACAGATCGTCTCGTGCGCCAACGACTTTGCTGCCTTCACGCGCCAGGAGAAACTGGAGGGCAAGTTCGACAGCGAGAGACCAGCCGTACTAGACATGATGAAGCTTGGGTGAGAGAGAAGAGAGGAGAAGAGGGTGAGAGAGGAGAGGAGAGAGGAGAAGAGGGTGAGATTGGAGAGAGGAGGAGGAAAGGGAGTAGGGCAACGGAGAAGAGAGTGAAGGGAGCGCATTTCTTAAACATTGGGACGCACAGGTGGATCAACGATATGCTCCTGAGGCAAGTTGTCTCTCCGCTGGTGCTGCTTGCGCTGTCGCCTCATGGGCTCACGGGAGTGGCAGGCAGAAGCTCTATTCGAGGACGAGCTGGAAGGCGAGACTCTTGACTGGAGGCACGGCTACATCGTGGGATACGCTCCCAAGGACGTGATCGACCAGCAGGACGGCGGAGAGGGCGGTACGTCCTACTACCTGCATGCGATGGATACCTGACGTCTACTTGCCATGCCAGACAAGCAGAGACAGCCAGGACAAGCAGGGACTGAATTCCGTCCGAGGAGGAACCACCTTGTGTCGCATACCGACGACTCGGAGATCACCCTCAACGTCTGTCTTCAGAGGTCTGCGGTCTCTTCTCAGCCTCCGCTGTGCTGATGTGGCAGGCAGCGACTACCAAGGAGGAGAGCTCGTCTTCCATGGCCGCCGTGGCTCAGGCGAGGAGCTGAAAACCCTCGGGTCCTTCAAGGCTCCCGCACCGGGTTGGGCTGTGCTGCACGTCGGACGGCAGGTGCGTTGACTCGTGTGTCGCCTGCTGGCATGACGCGGTCAAGCTGCACGAGGTGCTTCCTGTGACCGGCGGCAAGCGGTACGGCCTGATCCTGTGGACGCGGAGCATGCGAGGCATGAGGAGGTAAAACTTGATTCTCCTGCGACCCTCGAGGTTCCAACTCTGTGCATGCAGTGGCGTCTGCCCGTGCTGCTGGTTGAACCGACGCCACCCAACGAGCGCCGCATGTGTGTGTGGGCCGCAATGGAACTAGAGCAAAAGTCTGGTCATCGACAATCCGCTTTTATTCGTGACAATATACAAACATCGCAAGCAGAGGAAGTCTCGCGCATATTCACAGACGGGAACCTCACAGGGGGGGAGGCCAAAGTTAGTCAAGAAAGAGGGGAGCCATCACTAGCGTAATGGTCGCCAGCATCTTGATCAGCACGTGAATTGATGGCCCGGCCGTGTCCTTGAATGGGTCGCCCACAGTGTCTCCTGTTACAGCTGCTTTGTGCGTCTCGGAACCTTTCCCACCATACGCTCCTGTCTCCACGTACTTCTTTGCGTTGTCCCACGCGCCTCCAGCTGTATTGAGGAAAAGAGCCATCAGGATCCCCGCAACCGTCGCGAACATGAGGAAACCCGCGACAACCTGAGGCCCCAGCATCGTTTGCTTCGTTAGCAAACCCACATATCTGAATGTGACTCCTACGATGATGGGCATTGAAACAGCTAAAAGGCCGGGAGCCGTCATCTCACGCAATGCAGATTTGGCAACAATGGAGACGCAGCGGTCATAGTCAGGCTTGTCCTGATACGTCATGATTCCAGGCCTCTCCTCAAACTGCCTTCTCACTTCCTTGACAACCTCCTGGGCTGATTTGCCAACAGCTTTGCATGCCCACGCGCTGAAGAGGTAGACCAACATCGAGCCAAGCAAACCTCCAACAAAAACTTCGGGGACAGCAATGTCGACGTGATTGAATGGTTTGGCTGTAAACGCCGAAACCTCATCCATGTAGGCACTAAACAACAAGAATGATGCCAGCGCGGCAGACCCGATGGCGAAACCTTTGGTCGTAGCCTTTGTGGTGTTTCCAACCGCATCAAGGGAGTCAGTAACCTCCCTGACATTCGCTGGCTGCGAACTCATCTCAACAATCCCTCCTGCATTGTCTGCAATGGGACCAAAGATATCCATGGCGAGCACATAAGCTGCTGTAGAGAGCATACCCATGGTTGCAACGGCTGTTCCAAACAGACCTCCACAGGGAATCCCATTGGCATCCACGAGTCCCGACATTCTTCCACACCAGTAAGCGGAAACGATGGCGACACTGATGACTATTACTGGCATCGCCGTCGACTCCATTCCAAGAGCGACTCCTGCAATGACATTCGTACCATGACCCGTCGTACTCGATTCTGCGAGCTGCCGCACAGGGCGGTATTTGTAATCGGTGTAGTATTGTGAAATCCATACAAACAAATAGGCAGACCCGACTCCAATCAGACCACAGCCATAGAAATAAATCCATGCACTCGGTGCAGATGAGATTGAAAGCATCGTGTTGCAAGCAATTCCAAATCCAATGACGGCAAGTACCAGGGATACCTTGTACCCTTTCTTCATGACTTCAAGCGGATCCTCCAAGATGTTGCTGATTGGGGCATCCCTGCTCACTGAAATAATTCCAATTCCGCTGACTACAAGGTCCATACAGTGAACAACCAATGGGAACATCATGAAGCCAATGGTTTCTGACGACGTTAGGTTAGCTTTCTTGGCCATGCTTGCACCCAAGATCATCGCGCTGATGATCTCAGCTGCAATACTCTCGAAGAGATCAGCGCCACGAGCAGCACAGTCACCCACGTTGTCTCCCACTAGGTCTGCGATCACTGCTGGGTTCCTTGGGTCATCTTCTGGAATATCGGATTCTATTTTCCCGACAAGGTCAGCACCAACATCTGCAGCCTTGGTGTAGATTCCACCGCCAAGCTGAGCGAACAAGGCAACGAAGGAGGCTCCGAACCCATATCCGACCAGCAACATAGGAATGTCTGTTGACTTCATCGATCCTCCGCTCCCAGCACCGAGCAGGGCATGGCATACGCAGAACAGGAAGGTCACGCCCATGACCGTCAGCCCAACGACCACCAGCGCGGCGAATCCTCCAGCTCGCAAAGCGACATACAAGGCAGCTCGCATTGATTTTCGAGCTTCACCTGCCACTCGAATATTTGCACGCACAGACACCCACATGCCCGAGTACCCAGCGATTCCAGAACAGAACGCTCCGAGCAAAAATGAGATGCCTGTAATTGTAGCTAGCAGCCCCTTGCTGATACCAGCCTGCTCTTGCTCAGGTGTCAACTGCCTGAACGAATAGATGATGATAATGCAGATGAACAAGGCCACAGAGAATCGCGATATGGTTCCATACTGAGTCCTGAAAAAACCTTCCGCGCCTTCTCTGATGGGTTCGGAGACAAGAAACATGTTCTCTTGATCCGCCGCGATGTTAATTGCCAGGATGTTCAATGCCATCTGATAGGCGAAGTAGAGACTGGCACAAGTAACTACAAACACCATTAGGGCAACGGTGTTGGTTTGTAGCCCGAGGAAAAGCAGCGCCAAGCAAAGCGGAACACAAACGATGGTGAGGACTGTTCCGCTGACCTGCGGAAGCATGTCAGGACCTATCTTGAAAACGTGCATAGCTTCACATCTTTTCACATCACTTCACAGTCTTCGTCTTTAACAGAAAATCGTCTCGCACACTCAGAAAACTCTTTCTGGTACCGCAGTGTCTCCTCGACCACACAGCAGAACAAGAACGGCAGAGGAAAAAACAGAGGAGAGGAGGGCGGAGAGGAGGTGGACACCTGGAGGGATCCTGGACGAGGCTTGCGGTACTTGGGCTCAGAGAGCAGGAGGGCGCTAGCGCTGCCCCCCATCTCCACGTCTCCTTCCGTCTTGGACATGCGGGCGCGGGCGCCGGTGTGCGGGTCGACGAGGGTCATGGCGCCGCTTCAAGCTGGGGGGTGGGGGTATTGGTGAACGGGGTGGGGGTGATCTAGAACCCCTACTGTTTGCAAAAATAGACGGATTGTAGACAAGGCTGGGCTACAAAAATCAGACTTAAGGAGGGGTGTTTGAATGTGGAAAGGGGTCCCTGCTCATCAAAGGGGGTTAAGCTTAGGATTCCAGGGTGTACAGTTAGTGGTAGGGTACTGAGAAGGGAAAGATGTGGGTGGGGTGTACGTAGCAGCTGGTGGCAGCACGGCAGATGGAGTGGATGGTTCAAACAGTGGGGTGGGGGTGAAAAGAAAGGGGGTGGGGTGGATAAACCACCGGTACATGATATGAGGCACTTCTCGATTTCAGGTGAGGATGTCGTGAGGGGGGTTACACCTTGCTGGGGTAAAAAATTGAAAGGGTAGGGTCAAATTCATTGCAACGGGTGGGTAGGAGATCCTGGAGGCATGTGGGGTTCATCCTCAGGGGGGTGATAATTTAATGGGTAGGGTACCAAACGATTTGGTATAAATGGAGGGGGTAGGGAAACACGCGGGTAGGGTAGTTCAAGATCCGTCTGTTGATGGTGGGGGGTGGTAAGGGTCGATAGTGATGGTATGGTACCCGTGGTGTTTAGTTGTTTCTGAGGGGTCAAGTGTGAGCTAGGGGTAGTGTGATACGACCCCCAAACGCCCCTCATACAGGCACTGGGAACGATGGTGCGATACAAGGCGGCATAGCAGCAGGAACAGGTCATGATCTTCTGTGCTGAGACCGCATCCTTCCTCCCTGACCCGATGACCCTCTCACCCTCACCGTTCACACCGCACCCCCGAAGAAACACAAGGCCTCAGAGAGATAGGACTCCATCCTATTCCCGTGCACTCTCGTGCGAAATACATTCCTGCTGTTGATAATATTATACAATGGTACGCTTTCAACCGGCTCGTGTTCCTTTTTGCTTCACTGCTCGTGCTCCAAGATCTCCGTACCTCTGTCTTTCGACTGCTCCTCGCCGTCTCGCTCTACCTGGACTTGATTCGGGAGATCATGCTCTTGATTGGCTTCTTCAAGGTAGTGCACAGCAAGTCGGCGACCTACTTTGCGTCACATCCACACTCGACAGGCGCTGGGCTGACCTCGTCAAGGTTGTCGATGCTCGCCGTCACCTCGCTGCCATACTTAGAGACGATAGCGAGAACCTGAGCGAAACAAGTGAGAGGAGCCGTCAACGCTCAACGAGGGGCACCAAATTGGAGAACTTGAGTGATTGCAACATGACGGGAGCATTGCAGTCTCTCTCCCTTCGAACGAGCTCCACCAGCATCTGGAACGCTTTCGTCACTCTTTGCTCGTCCCACCAGTAACGGAGCTCTCACAATAACGAGTTTTCCCAGAGAGACTTGAGGGATCGGAGGCTTGAGTAGGAGGATGGAGTGCACGATCGCGACGTGAGCATGTTGAAACGGATGAGGCTGTGCAGCATCTGTGAGTGATCCTCGTTTCATGTCGACGACATCTGAAAAGAAATCAGAAAGACGTCAGAATCTTGCCCACACGCTTGATACCCAGCAGCGCATCGAGAAGAGCAAGTTGAGTCTGTGCCGTGAAACCCTCTTTGATCACGCGTGTGAGCACTTCGATCTGTGCGGTCCCTGTGGTTGCTGATCAAACTCAGTGATCCGAGCACCACTTACACCTAGGTCTGGATGTTCAAGCAGAGGGAGGACAAAGCTGTCCCTTGCAGCATGGGAATGCCTCGTCACAGCGTTCATGATCTGGCATGCAGCAGATCGTAAGGGGGGGGGATGAGAGGTCCACCAGCCAAAGCTTACGGTGCCCAGAAGAACTCGAGACGCGGGCTGAGCGAGAAGCTTGATTCTTGGCACAAAGACGTTTCTCATGTAGCAGGAGGCCTTTCAACATGAGGTGAGCTCAGCAGCCTGTCAGCATTGGAGCAGGTGAAACCTCTCTGTGTCCCGAAGAGTCATCGAGAATATGATCAGAGACTAGACAGAAAAGATCATCTCCCAACTCCTCCTGATCATGAACAAGTTAATGTAAAGTCTTCCAAGGCCGAGCAAGCTTTCATCCCCAACCATTTTGAGAGAATTCCAGGCTTGCTCTGCACGTTCCATCTTGACCACCTGGCACATACATGAGTAACAATCCAATCCCTATGACTTGAAAGGATTACATCTTTCAATGCTTGCGGGAGATCCGAACTCTTGGCGTGCGGTTTCAATGCTCGTAACGCCGTCTACTCAGAGCAGTCAAGTCCCCGGACAGTCAAGGACTCGCGGACCTTGAGATGTTGGAGGGACAGCGTCTCTTTATCACTGAGAAGCTCCTGAGAGCAACATTCATCAGTGTGCAAGAGAGGAGAGGAGAGGATCAAACCGCATCACTTGTTGAGGTGCCCCGGTTAGACTGCTGTTTCTCTTCTCTCTCTTCGAGTGAAGCTGCTTCTCTTTTGCGCTTGTGGGGAGTCACGTTTGGCGATGCTTTCTCTCGCATGTCTGTTTCTGAGCCACTACATGTCTCTCTCCCGCTTCTCTCAGCTGTCTTCGCTGTTCCTCCTAGTTTCGCAGGCCTCGGGGGGTGTAACACGCATGCTCGCATCAGCTTAACGTGGAAGTCATAGAAGGCCTTGGCGATGGCATCGACATTCTCCTTGTCAAGTATCAGTCTTGATGTCTAAAACAATCCACGTGGATGAGAGCAGAGGGTTCACCTCTCGTTTGCGAGTGTATTCGCACCTCCCATGAGATGCTTGAAACTCGTCGGCAACCTTTTCGAACATGCATATGACCACTGGATCCCGTAGATATCTCTGTTCCTCACAGTACACCCAGTCAACATCATTCTTCGATCAAGGCAAGAAGTGAGACCTTCAGTTTAGACACCAAAGAACTATTGTGCAATTGAAATCAGCGTTAGAGGGTCTTAGCAATCCGAGATCACCTTTGCAACGAGAGAGACAACTCATCCCATCTCGATGAGATCAAGTCAAAGACCTACAAAAGACCATCAAGTGTCCTTCATCCCAGCGTCAGGTCTCTCACGCATCGTTGGACGTTGGTGGGCGCGAGTTGGATACGGAGGCAGACTTCAAAGGCAGGCCCTGACCCCTCGACCTCTTCCATCACGTGACGAGCCAGCTCTGCCAGCTTCATCGACGGCTCTAGAAGCATGATCTGAACCAGCATCGCGCCAGGCCTCGTCCCCTCATGCGCGCGCAGCAGCATCCGCCCCACGTCCTCCCTGAACCCCCTCGCCCATGCCATGGCGTCCGGCACAGACCCTTTTGTTCTAGATCTATGCAAGTGTTCTATATCTGTTACAGATCTGGGAGATCCTTCTAATATGTTCCAGATGTGTTCCCCTTGTGTGCGTTGGGCCCGCCTCAGGCCCGCCTTGTGGCCCGCTATGCAGCCCATGTGACGCGTGCTGATGTGCATGCTGGCTCAACGTGCCTCTCCCTCCCTCCCTCCCCTCGTCCTGATCCTTCATTGCTCCTCTCATCGCCATCGTCCTCATCGTCGTCCTCATCTTCCTCATCTCTCACCTCTTCTTTGACCGCTCCTCCATCTCACAAAAGAAAGGGATTCTTTTTCATGTATTTGCGTTGCATTCCTCGCGGATCTCTGTAGAGTCCCTTCTCACTTCGTTCACCTTTTAAGCTCGTAAACTTTATTTTTTCTCACGTTTCCCCTTCAGATTGAGCTGGGAGTTGGTTGCTGCTGCGTCAAAGGGGTCTATCAAACTGCTGGCCGTCAGGAGCATATTTTTACCCGGACATGTCTACGGCCGATCACCTCCTTTTCACCCAGCGCGACCTGAATTGTCTTTCTGATCCTGACAGAAGCACGAGGAAACGAGCCCTCGAGAAGATTCTAAAGGAGTCACAAAACCTGAGTTCCTCAAGTGGTTGGACTGGCGAAGCCCTGGGGAAAGACTTTGAGTTGCTGCACCCTCATCTGCTGAGATGCCTCAAAGATCAAGCTGAAAAGTGTCGTGAAATTTCTGCAAACATTCTGAATGCTCTGTTTCCCTTGCTGAAGGATGCAGGGAAGTACGTGGTGGAGACGTTGGAGCATGTTCGAGAAAGGATCGGATGTTTCCCTCAGCAGGAAGAGTCGGAAGAGGTTCGATTAGAGCTGCTGGTGCTGACAAACAGCCTCATCAAACTAAGCCAAGATCGGCTACAAGATGCGATACCCGAAGTTGCACTGATCTTGGAAAAGTCATGTTCAGACAAGTTTCCTGATGCCAAGAAGTTAGTGGCTGATACTGTTGTGCTGATTTGTGATCAGTGTTGGGTACCTGGCATGAAAGAACACATCCCCACAATCAACAAAGCTTTGCAACAAAATTTCTCGCACCAGCAGCAGAAAGTTCGCGTTGCGAGCTTGCAAGCAGTTGGTTCCCTCGTCACCCACGACTGTTCCATTCTCAAGGATGTCTTGCCGAATATTGCCAAGTTCAATACCGATAGATCGAAGCAGCTGCGAGAAGAAGTGCTCAAGATTGCTGCAGTGTGGTTGAAATGCTTGGACGTCCTCGAAGCTCCTGGGATCCTCCCCATTCTGTTGCATGGCGCTGCCGATGAGATCGAGCAAGTGCAGCAGCTCTCAGTCGACCTGATGGAGGAGGTGGGGAATGCCTTGGAGGGAAAGTGTGAAGCGAAAGACTGTATGCAAGAGGAGGATGAATTCGATGATGCCGTGCTTTCACTGTATCCCAAGGCGTTCCATGGCCGTCCAGGCAAGGGCGCTCGCCTGCTCATAACGACACATCTCAAGTCGATCCTACTGCAGTTGCTGGGCGAGCTGGCTGACTGGACAGCTGGCGCAAGACAGAAGGCATCTGTCACTCTCGTAAATGTGTTGATCTACGCAGAGAGGAGTATCACGAAGCATGCAGAGGCTCTGCTCACCGCATTCTCGCGCTCTTGCATGGACGAGGAAGACAGTGTGGCACAAACAATCCTGACCTGCATAAGGCTGACTGGAGCGTTTACCCCCGCAGATGTTTTCATCGGTGTGGTTGAGGCAAATCTGACGAGCTCGAGTATCTCTGTAAGCTCCAAGAAGAATTGGGCAGCTGTCCTTGGTACCTTGCTGGAAGGCTGCAGGGAAGGGCAGGTTGGCCCGTTTGTTAGCAGCATCTGCACTGTGGTGTCGGAGCTAGAGCTCTCCCTGCCGGATACAGCAGACTATCAGGTGCATGTCTATCGCATCCTCGAGGCGTGTATCAACAACTCCGGAGGTCAATGCTCGCCCGTCCGCCAGAAACTCATGAAGTCGCTGCTCCGCCTGCACAGCCTCAAGTCATCAGAATCGATCGCTTCTCGTGCCCTCGACTCACTTCTCAAGTTGTCGCGTATCCTTGGGGAGCTCGAGGGGCAGGGCGGAGATGACTTCCTGTTCCGCATGGAGACCGAGGACATTGTAAATAATTTGTTCGAGGAAGCACCTCAATGGCGGAGAGACTCCTACAACTTGTACATCTTTGAATCTTTGAGCAGGCGGGCAGGGACATGCCTCGCACCCTGCTTCTCGACTTGCATCCGCATCTTTGCCGTGGGCGCAGACGCTCAGAAGGATGCGGACGTCCGATCCATCCTCCTCCTCCTTCTCGACGACCTGCTCAAACAAGAAGCTCTCTTAGACACATTGCGCAGACATGGCGGGGAGATGCTGTCACAGGTAGTCCTGCCTGTGTGCGTGTGGAGGGCTGGCAAGGTGGCGTGTGCGCTACGGAAGGGCGGCATGTCATGCTTGAGGGTCATGCTGAGCCGTCGCATCTGCAATGCTGAGCAGGTGATGAAGGAGCTGGGGGAAGGCTTCAAGCCGGGACAGCTGGACTCGATCATGAAGTCCTGCCTAGACGACGAGGACGCTGAGATTCGCTTCATCACCTGCGGAGCTCTGAGCGAGCTCTTCGTCATGATCCGGAACCGTCTCGACACCGAGCAGGTGCAGCCTTGTTATACTTTTCTCTCGTCCTCATGCTCCCCTCTACAGATCCGAACGATGTACATCGAGCTGCTGAAGCGAATGGATGACAGCAACGATAGGATCCGAATCGAAGCCGCCAAGGCTTTCGCTGAATTTCTTCCTTCCGTTCCTCGCGGTTATGACAGCACGCAGTTCGAGTATCTCGTGCGAGGTCTCGTCGTTCACCTGGACGATGCCAACCAGGAGGTGCAGGAAGGCGTCCTGCCTGCTGTCTTCCGAGCCGCGGAGATCTCACCAAAGAGCTTCTTGTCGATCTTGCGCGAGTGCCGGGGAAAGCACAGGAGAACGGAGTGGTGCGACCGAGCAATCGCGTATGCCACTGAGTTAGAAACGAAGTAATCACCATCTGTGTGGAGGTGGAGTGTGGGAATGCAATCGGGAGTTTCTCATACAACCAAGATCGAACTCTATCTTGCTCCTGCTCTCTTCACCCCCGCAGTAGGAAGAGTAGCTCAGCCCATCGGCTACTCGAGTTTCGGAGTGAAGAACGATTTGTCGAGGTCCTTGAGGTCTTCCACGGACTTCAACTTCGACTGTTGCTGAGGTTGGCGACTAGCGCAAGCGAGAGAGACACGCACCTTGTAGAGGTTCCCCACGTACTCCGGGATAAGAATGAGAGTATTGAACGACGAGGGCAAGACAATGCCAAGGATGGTAATCCAGCTCCTGCAGGCAGCCTGGGTTAACCTTGGATCTCATTGGCGGGTTACTGACATGGCAATGTAGAACTTTGATTCGTTCTTGACATCATCCGGCAACAACTTGTTGTCATGGATGTCTCTGTATAGTTTGGTTGTTTGGTACACGCCAAACTGATAGGATATGTCAGAGTTGCGCGACTTGGAATCGCCCACTCACCATGGAGTTCATGATCACGTAGCTGCACGTGCACCGAGAAAAAGTTGAGGAGAGTCACAAAGAAGAAGAGACAGGAGCACCTGGTGACGGGGACAGTGATGAGAAGAATCCCAGCGACGAGGAACATACCGGGCAGCTGAACATCCCTGCAGCGAACTCAGTAGAGCCCTGCGACTGTCAACGTCTACTGGTCGATCAGATCGAGGAACTCCTCTAGCTCCACGTCATCGCTCATCTCGTAGATCATGATGATCTGAACTACGGCAAAGATCGTGGACAGAACCAAACAGATCTGAACAGCCGGGAAACTTAGACAAGAAACAAGATACAGGAGCTACCGAGCACATCCCAGCAAACGCGTAGAAAACTGCCAGAGCTCGTCCCTACCAAAGTACAACGTGAGGGGGAGGCTAAATCGCGGGGAGCAAAGAGAGTGAGGCTACATCGAGGCCGAAACCGCCCGACTTGAAGCAGAGAGGATCTAAGAGACGTGAGATGAACCACGTGCACGAGAAGCTTCTGCCGCTTACTCGCATCTGTGTTGCAGAAAACCGAGTATGCTGAACCATAGAAGATGTTCTGCCAAGAATTTCAAAAGCAGGTCAACAGACTCCAGTCCCCGCACCCAAGCAATCGCCCACAGCAAGGTCGAGACAATAGCAACACTTCCATGGGCTGAAACAATCTCCTCCTGTGAGGTTGCACTCCGATCAGCGACGACACTAGAAAGGGCTTTCAACAACCTTCATCCCAGCCACATCCTGCGCCATTGTCAGTAACAGTCATGAGCACGTGCAGCAGGCGTTACCTTCCCCTCGCTGGTGTCGGCAAATCGAAAAGTGATGGCGTTGACGAGAAGCATCGGAAGCGAAGGGACCTGAGTCACGTCATCAACAGTCGATCCATCAATGACGCATTCACTCACTCCCCGCCTTGCGCGCTGCCGAGTCTTAGGTTTCTTGAAGTATCGTTGCAGCTTAGAGAGGTGCTCCAGAAACTCGGCCTCTTGCTTCATCGTCACGTGCTACCAACTACGTCAGCTCGACTCAACGACTCCTTGCACCTCACTCTATCGTGTACGATCTTCATGAAATCTGACTCCTTGAGCTCAAGAAGAATTTCGCCGGTGATGTTGTGATAGTTGAAGGCATCGGCACTGGGATCATGCGAAGAAAAGGAATCAAGTTTGTGATTGCAAACAAACTGAATCAGAACCGTGAAAGCACAACTCAACACATCTACTAACATGTTTTGGAACTCGGGATCTCTGTCAAAGATCCACTGAGAGACTTGTTGGCTTGTCCATTTCTGAACGGTCTCCTTCTTAGGCTCACCCATCCTGTGGTACGTTCCTCGTCAGCCACAAGCGGCCATCGGTCCTCTGACCGTCTGTCCCTGTCCCTTCAAGTCTTGTTATCCAATACTTCGCCTTCCCCTTCCTGTCTGTCTCCCTCGCTCCCTTCCTCCCTTCATCTTCCAGTCTGTCTGTCTCCCTCGCTCCCTTCCTCCCTTCATCTTCCTCTTCCTGTCTGTCTCCCTCGCTCTCCCTACCTCTCTTCCTCTTCCTGTCTGTCTCCCTCGCTCCCTTCCTACCTTCATCTTCCTCTTCCTGTCTGTCTCCCTCGCTCTCCCTTCCTCTTCCTGTCTGTCTGTCTCCCTCGCTCCCTTCCTACCTTCATCTTCCTCTTCCTGTCTGTCTCCCTCGCTCTCCCTACCTCTCTTCCTCTTCCTGTCTGTCTCCCTCGCTCTCCCTACCTCTCTTCCTCTTCCTGTCTGTCTCCCTTCCCCTTCCTCTTCCTCTTCCTCTTTCCTCGCGCCTCAGCCTCTCCAAGTCGCATTTGCTGGGTTTTTACACTCCTCATCGTCGTGCAGACCCCGATATTGATACCACCTCACCCACCTTTTCCCAAAACATTGCAGTCCATGAACCCCTCCTTAGACTACCCCCACCCCCTCCACGAATCCTTCTCAGAAATGAAAAGTCGCGAGTCAAAATGAGAGAGTTTTAAGTAAATATATCAGTTAACTTTGAGCCAGAAGTTTTAGTCATCAGTCATCGGTCTCACTCTGGTGAGCGGGGATGAGGGCAACCATATGGTTAGGGTCGCAAGGGCGAAAATGCGATTTGCAGGTGTATCGATACTGGTAAGAGAGCGATGATGATGATGATAGTGGTGGTGGTGGTGATGACAATGATGACAATGATGACAATGGAGATGATGTTAGTTGTGGAGATGGAGATGGAGATGGAGATGGAGATGGAGATGATGATGATGAAGATGATGTTAGTGGTGGAGATGGGGATGGAGATGCCAGTGAAGGAGCAAGAGATTATTGGGTTGTCTCAATCAATTCTACACGGGCATGGCTGAGTAGTCGTTTTCTCAGGTTCTCTTTTTATCAACTTTAGAGGCTCAAAGGTTCCTCCAGGGCGACCTTCCTCCAGGTCATGCGCGTGCTTCACCCTTCAATGTTTGATGCCATGAACAGAATTCCAGAATTTCATTGAGATAGAAAATGACTTCCAACCTTACGAAATGGAGATGGAGATGGTATACAACTTGTTCGCTCGCATTCCTTTGACACTTGAATCCAGTCGCCAGGCTATGGCTCCATAGATGAATCAAACGAGTGGGCTAAATCAGTTTGAAGTACCCCCGCTGATCATCACTCAACAGATTCATGGAGCAGTTTAGCCATGCGTTGCACTCTCATTCACAGGGCGCCCCCCACAAGTATGCCCAACTGGTGCTCACTTCTGAACTGATGTATCGCAAAGGCGGACGGTCACAGCAGAGGCAGCGTTGACAGATGCGATGTAAGCATCATCGGCGGTTGCTTTGAAGGTAGCCTCACATCATACTTCACTGCAGGAGCTATCAAGAGAATGCAGTTCAGTTCATGAGGAAGGGACGTTATGCAGAGGCTCTGCAGGTCCATCGTGTCTTTTGCCTTTCGCTCGAAGCTGAAATTCATTTGGGAAATCTGGTTGATAGTTTTACGACAAGTGCTTGAAGGTATACTAGTTTGTCGGCTGAATTGTTTGGCGTTAGATGATCTAACTATCAGATACAACTGAAAGCTCTTGGCGATCTTCACCCATTGGTTGCACAGGTAGCGCACATATGATTCATACCGAGCATTAATTTGACTCTCAAGACCATCGACTTCATGGGGGTTGCGTTGCTTCGTTTAGATCGCGCTTATGATGTTAGCGATGAAATTCACTCACATCTGTTTACTGACCAGGTCATCTGCAGGCTCTGGAGACTTTTGAGAAATCACTCGCCATCTATCAGCACGTGAAGTCTCTTGCAACTTTCTCTTTGTACTCGTCCTTCATTTTTAGGGACATTGACTCCTTGCATCAGCTAGGGGGGGCTGGGAAACGAGTAGACTGGGCCTTGACCGTAATGCACGTTGGCCAGGTGAGTTAGATGCGATCGATTCAATCAGTGAGATGTGTGTGACAAGGCCCTTGAGCTACAAGCTGAAAACATTCCGAAGGTAGAGGGCATGCCAAGACTGAATCTTTACTGACCAAGACCCAGAAAGTATCTCAGCTCCAAGACAACCAGATAGACAAACTCACGAAGGAGGCCCTGGCGAAATACAACATGGTATATGGCAAGGGAATGATGGAGATGGAGATCTCAACGTTTCCCAGGCGCTTGAGGTTTTCAAAGTGCTGGAACGGGAGGATCCAGACATCGATATTGCAAACATCATGCACTGCAAGGGAAATGTGTACAACATTCGGTAAGGTTGGAAGGAAGCGACCTGGCTTGACCTTCGCGACAGCGGACAGTACAAGGAGGCTCTGAGGCACTTCAAGTACGCGTTAGGAGACAAGCTTCAAATCCTTGGCGAGGTTAATGTGAAAGAAATCTAAGCCCGTTTGATAGACCACAGAACGATCCGAGCGTCGCATGGACGAAGAACAACATCGCCAACAGCCTGAAGGTAGCATGTCTCTACTTTATCGGCCCGCTGATGCCCCTCAGGGCCTGGGACAGATCGACGAAGCCATCAAGTGGTACAAGGAAGCTCTCGACATGGTAGTGCTGACGTCACTTGTTGCCGACTGAGCTAACTGGATGTCGAGGTGTCAAAGCACTTCGGTCACGACCACCCTGAAGTCTGCCGCCCCTCCTGCAGCCCGCGATCTGAACCTTCTTGCAGGTGGCTCATGTCCATTGGAACCTTGCCCTGGCCTACCAGACCAAAGGAGAGATGGAGGCGGGTACGAGCTCTCAGCTGTCCCTCTTGCTCCTGCTCATGTGCAGCAGAACGACGAGCAGCGAAAGGGAGGAGAAGCTTTTGGTTCAGGTGCTGTCCTGCAACGGTGTGGAGGTGGAGGTCCGTTAAAATTGTTGATGAGCAGGTTGTTCTTCGGGAAGGGCAGGAGGCGAGCGCATGAAGGAAGCGACTTCTTGAAGGTCCTGCCGCTTCTACTGATGTTCTCCCTCCGACCCTTGAGGCAGATGGAGAAGCATCTGGTGCATGCCTTCGACGTGTTTCAGAGTCGCCTCGGACAAGACCACACGTTCGTCTCCTCAGTCCTCCTCTGCTCAGTGTGCTCACTCAGCAGGTCGCCAGGTCGACGATGAGAGCGAAAGAGGCGTTGATGGCCTTGGAGGAGCTACGGCGAGACTGAGGGGTCAGGAGCGAAGAGACGAGGAGGAAGCAGCGCCTGGTGTAAGTGATGTCTGATGTTCAGACCTCCAGGACGGGAAAGAGAGCTGTAAGAGAGGAGTCACCTTGTACATAAAGCAATTTTCCAATCTAGAAAGGCTGCAAAGAGGCAAGAGGCTGCGAGGGAGCAGGACAAGACCCGTCTCTTCACTTCTCCCTCGGCTCTTCTTTGCTGGACCAACTTCCTCAGCTCCTTCAAGACGCGCGTCTGTGCGCATGTGAGGAAGGAGGCGAAACAGAACTTCAAACGCTCACCAGCAGTCGAGGATGGTGTGCTCGCTCCTTGCTCCGCAGGCTGGCAAACCTTGAAAGCTTTCGGAATCCGCGAGCCAGGTAGCGGAAATCAGCAGAGGAGGAGGGCAAGGAAGCGAGCTCCAACATGCCACCCCCTCCTCCTTGCAGACGCTCATCGAGGAGGCAAAGAGAGACCCAGCGCCTCCTCTTCTCCTGGACTCGCAGCTCCATGTCCCTGCTCCCTCGCCCTCCCCTCCCTACTTGCCACATGAACCAGCAGCCGCTCGCTTGCAACGAGCGCGTCCTCCCCATCCTCTCACGCAGTTGGAGGAGGTCGAGGTGTGATGAGGAGAGGAGGGAGAGAGTTTGATCCCACCCGTCGAAGGCCCTGCAGGTGTGATGGAGGAGGGAGAAGAACCTCTTGGAGATCCTCGTCGAGTCTTCGCCTCCTTCCTTGGGTCGAAGTAGCAACGGCAGCATGCTCTCGAAGGCTACGGACGAACTCCACCTCGTCATCCTCAACATCAACGTTTCCTTCGACCTGCTGAAGGACTGCGCCTGATGAAAGAAAGCAACATGAGACATGGAAGGAGGAGGAGGAGGAGGTGGTGGTGGTGGTGGGGGAGAGGGGAAGGAGACCTTGAATACAAGGAACCAACGCGAGAAAAACGCATCCAACACGAGGATCCTGCGCTTGCTGGACCAGTGGGCTCTCAGGTTTCTCAGTCTCCTCCTCTTCGTCGTCGCCCAGCGCCAAGAGTGCAAAAAAAGTCTGAGGCAGAAGCGAGTCGGAAGGGGGAGGAGAACAAGAAGAAGGCGAACAAGGAGAAGAAGGAAGATCTGCCTACCTCTTGACAGGAAGAAAGTCTCTGCCTGACGGGACGCGCGTAGTTGACGACGTGTGAGCAACGCTAGCCTGCAAGACAACACAAGAAACATGATTCAAACCAGATAAGACGACAAGGTGACGTAGATTACATTTTCAAAGGCCGTCAGTGGCATATACGAGAAGAACATTCGATTAGCTCCAACAACTTCAGCCACTTTTGTCAGAATTTCCATCCTCCTGCACGCATCAGTGTCACGTTGCGACTGGCCGGGTCTCATCTCTCTCCTCCTCTCTGCCTGATGATCCAGTAGCAGCGTACGACTCAGCAGACTCCAGCCACCACTCGTCGGCCTCCACGAAGACTCGCGGGTCGCAGGAGGAAGCAGAGGAGTTGAAGTGGAAAGGGGCTGCAGGTGTTGGATGGAGGGAGGAAGGGAAGCAGCAGCGCTGGCTAGCAACCACTTCTTGACTTGTTGACAAGCGACTCGTGCGCTGAGAGCTCGAGACCTCCAACGAGAGAAGAGTCGATGAATGAGCAGGGGGGGGCACAGAGAGACAACTCTCCCTCCTCCTCCTCTCCCTGCTCCACCGCCAATCTCATCCAACCGAGGAGACAATAAGACAAGGTCCTTCGCCTCCTTGACCTCGACAGCAACTTCAAGACGCTGCATTGTCGCAGATGAACTTCTGAAATTTTCCTGAAGCAATCTTCCAGCACAAGGAACGACCGTCGGCTGTCATTACACGACAGGGCCATGGCTCCCAACACTTGCCGTTTTCTTCGAATTCTCTGTCGCGAGTCCATCATAGCAAGCAAAGTTTGCGACCTTCTGGTGTGGCGAACGATCACACGCCATGCTGAGAAAGCTTGCGAGAGAGCGCTCCGACGCCGAGAGGAGATGATGATGGCGCTCGCTTCTCTCAACTTCCTGCAGGAGGCTGTGGCTCTTCTATACTCGCTGTATGCCTTCAATACCTTTTTCATCTTCAGCCTTGATTGCAGCCACAACTCAGACGCCGTGCGGACCTGAAAGAATTGAAAAACAGTTGAGTGAGGTCTGTCGCTTACCTTGCGTGAGATCACTACGAGCTCACCCCACAACGAGACAACTGACCGAACCAAAGATCTTGTAGCTCGCAAGGCGCCTGAGTAACCAACACTTTTAATCCTCTTGTCAAAGATCCGCGTCAAGTTCCACATCTTAAAGACCAGCTTGACCTCCCTGCTCTTGTCTCGACCAGCTCCGGTCTTATCGGTTTCGCCACTTTCAATTCCAACGTCCTCGCGACTCCAAATGGACTTGACGACTTGTTGTAAGCTGAGGCTGCAAGCATTGAGTTGCTGAGGAGCGTTTGTTAGGAGAGCGCAGACTTCTTGACGTTGCTGCCAAGTTATCAGCGCATGGCGTCTCTCGTTGCTCGTCCCTCGTCCTCACCTTCTTTAATTCTGAATGCTCCCGACAAGTTGTGTCGACTTGAAGAGAGAGAGCGCAGCAGTCGCAAGAGATCCTACGGAGGTTCTCTACAGCTGCGTCAAAGTCTCTGATCAGCAACTGTTGTTCGACTTTCATCTTCTCCAGCTTCGTCGTCGCCTCCCTCAGCTGCAATTCTAGTTGGTCCCGCTGGTATCGAAGTTCTGCCTCTCGCCTCGCCGACTCCGACAAGAGGGAAAGAGACTGCGAGGTCAGACTGCTGAAGTCATTGCTTGATGCTCGACCTTTGTTGGAGATCTTGAACTTGTTCTTGTCAAGCAGAGGTTCGCGCATGTTTTGTTGGGCCCCACTCAGGGTACGTCCAAGGTCTTGCCGACACTTCTGAATCTCTCGCACGATGAAAGAGAGCGCAACTACCATCTCTTCTGAATCCTTTGAACGATGGGATGAAGGGACGTCTCTTCTCTCAGGTTTGCCTTGATGCTGTTCGGTCTCTTCATCTCCTTCTTCATCCTCATCCAACCATCCTCGAATGGTCGAACCAGAAGGAAATGGCTCGGCCATCCACTTCACCTCACTTCATCGCAAACGCGACACAGATCCTTGCCTCCTCCATCATCTAGCAGGAGTCAATGAAAGGTTACATGCATGAGTTGTTAGCATGAGTTAGTTTGTGATGCAAGACTATAATCTTTCTTCAAAAGTGCCCGTCTGAGTCTTCTCGAGCATGACCTTCATCTCCTCGCTCCTCCTTAGCTAGCTCATCTCCTCGCTCCTCCTTAGCTAGCTCATCTCCTCGCTCCTCCTTCCCCCCCTCCATCTCGTCGCATGTTCAGTCTGTCTGCAGGGCAAGAAACAAAACTTTCAAACTTTCAAAGGGAGGAGGTCAGAGGGTGGTCAGAGGGGGGAAGAGGTCATGTCGGAGTGGGGATGAGGGGTCAGAGGATCCTCCCGATTCCGGCTCCTCGTGTCAACATGGCGATACGACGAGGAGAGCGAGGAGAGCGAGGAGAGCGAGGAGAGCGAGGAGAGCGAGGAGAGCGAGGAGAGCGAGGAGAGCGAGGAGTGAATCAAGATTGCTGAAGATATGGACATCATGGATTGGATTGCTTCTCTCACCAACTGTACGGCTTTTGCTATGCAGTACACGTAGCACTCTAATCCTTATATCAGGTTGCGGAGGGCCTAAGGCTGGAAGCCATGAAAATGAAGCAGGAGGGCATCTAATCAGCGGCCCGAAGCCAGGAGCAAAGATCGGAGTCGGCATCATCTTCCTTGCGCGAGAGAAGAGCCAGCAGCTGATAGTCGCTGGCGTCGCTCCATCCAGGTTGTTCCTGTGAGAAGCGGGGGGCTGAACTGAGTCGTGAGAGCAGCCCGGCTGAGCTCTGCAACGAGATTGTTATCGGTATACCCCGCATCCTGCTCCTCTCATGGAGTCACCGCATGTCAGGTGAAGAGCTGGTGTCTGTCGACGGAGCAGACGTCAAGTGCATGTTCGTGTTGCTGTGCTGCTGCAAGCTTGACTGACATGAGCTGGCAGGAGCCCTCTGACACTGCGCGACTACATGCTGGGACCTGTGAGCTCCGGCGGCTCCTCGCCTCCTCTCTGACCGCCATCCAGGTTGGCTCTAAGGTTCAGCTTGGCTTCCGACGGCCCGACGGGGATGCGCATGTGCGGGCATGAGGAGGGAGTGGGGGGCTAGTGACGGCCATGCAGGAGCGAGTGCGTTACGTGACGTTACAGCGAAGCTGGAACAATCACCTCGGACAGAAAGTTTTGATCAGTGAGATCGACGCGATCTCGTCTCCTTCAACTTGAGCGACCCGCTAGTCAAGCTCATCCTTCAAAGCCATGACCGGACATGCTCACGGAAATATCTTCGTCGTTCATAGAGGACAATCGACGTTAAAACCTCTATCTCTAACGTTAAACCTCTTTCTCTAACGTTAACCCTCTTTCTCTAACGTGAAACCTCTGTCTCTAACGTTGAGCTTCCATCGTAGTTGAGCCTCCAACGTTACGCTTGTTGTTGTCCCCTGCCCTTCCCGTCACTCCGTCAAGTAGGGGTCGCTAGCAAGCTGCTCCGCCTGTCATCCTCTTCACCACCAGCACCACCACCAGCTCGAGCAGCAGCAGCAGCAGCAGCAAGCGTGCAGTCACCTCCTGTCTGCAGGCTGCGAAGAGCGAGAGCAACTTGGAGAAGTCCTCCTCCTCGGCGAAGCTTAACAACTTGACACATCCAGTCACGCGAGGGCGGGCAGGAGAGCATGGAAAGTCTCACTAGCTCGGGGAGGGCGTCTTCCTCGCGGATAATGGAGATGGCATAGGGATGGCTGGAAAAGCCTCTGCGACGCGTGAGAGGAGAGGAGAGGAGAGGAGAGGGATAGGACAGGACAGGACAGGTGCGAAGACAAGCACCTGATTGCAAGCAGATTATGATCGCCGAGGCCGACGAGAAGGAGCCTCCTTAGGCTGAGACACGAAGCATTGTCGCTCGTGAAAGAAGAAAAGAGCGAGCTAGAGGCTGGAAGAACTTCAGCAGGGCAACAAGGGAGGGAGAATGATGGAGGTACCTGGCTTGATGAAAAGCAAGTCGTTGCAAAGGACAACTTGGCACTGAACTTTGTCTTCGCAAGTGACTCTTGTGGATACCAGTTCTGCTCGCGCGTTGAAAAGAACTCGACGGTGACTACAGCAAGCGTCGGTCGCCTTCTCTTGAGCTCCTGCACAGCGTCAAAGAGCGGAGGGAAGGAGGAGGTCAAAGAGGCGCGAGGGAGGGTCAACCTCTGCTCAGAGCTTCGTTAGTCAAGCTGAGTTGCCTCAGCTCGTGCTTGGCTTCTAGCATAGCAATCACATCCTCCAGTGCTTGGTAGCTCGTCTCGATCGAGCTCGTTATCTCTTCCTCCTGCTTCTCTGTCATCTCCTCCCTCAAGCTCTGCTGTCCCTCACCTCCGCTGAGAAGTCGTGCTCTCCTTCTTCGGTCTTGGTCGCAAAGCTCGCAAGCAAAGGGATGAGATGCTTCACCCTCTGAGCCTGCAGAAGTTTGAGCTCCCTCCAACTTCTTCTCATCTGCCTCCTCCTCCTCCTCCTCCTCCTCCACCACCACCACCATCATCATCACCACCATCACCACCATCATCACCACCACCACCACCACCTCCTCCTCCTCCTCCTCCTCAATCTGCTCCATCACTTTCTCACCAGCTGTGGCCAGCCATTCAGCAGCGAGCAAGTTAACTCCTGAAAGCTCTCAAAGCTGCTCGCCTCCTCGGAGTTTGGCCTCTTCCTCGCTCCTTCAGGCTTCTCCTCCTCGTCTCTCGTCTTGCGCTCGAAAGTAGACAGAGACTGGACGGCAAAGCTCGCCATCTGTGCAAATCCTCGAGAAATACACGAGACACGACGGAGAAGCTGCAGCGGTAGAAAGAGAATGAGAGAGGAGGAGAAGAGAAGAGAAAAGATCGTAGAGAGGGGTGATAAGAGCGGAGCATAGGAGACCAGGAAGAGCACAAGGATCACCGGGACGATGCATTGTTGGATGTCAATCTCCTCCTCGCTCAGCGCAAGCTTCAAATCGTTCCTGAATTCCTGGCGTGCAGATTTAAGGAGGAGGAGAAGGGGGGAGGAGGGTACCGTAAACAGAAGCATCACAGAGGTAGAGGAAGTGAAAATCCTGGCCAGCTCAATCGGAGAGAAGACTTTCGATCCGTCCTCTGAGTGTAGGCCATCCAGCTAACAGACACATGAGAAGTGAGAGGGCGGCGAGTGCAAGAGACCTTGTGGTACAAGTCTGTCAGCTGAGAGAGCGAGGCAAGGACGGGACAAGACTGGTCGTCCAGGAGCTCAAGAGCTTTCAGAATCTACAGATACAGAGGAGTCAGAGCAGCTGCCCGGCAGACATGATTGTGCGGTTCAATCCCTACCTCTCCTCCCAGACTTTTCAAGTCTTCTGTTTTCGCTGTCATCTGTTGACCCAGTCAGCACCTCCTCCTCCTCCTCCTCCTCCTCCTCCTCCTTCCTCTCGGCAGGTTGACTTCAATCGGTCCTGATGCTCGCCCGACGAGTGAACGTTGAAGATTTCTTTCACTTCCATCGCTCGCAAGCTCAGCACCAGACAACTGAAACAAAGGAGGAGGTCAACTTGAGCTACAGCCTCTCCTTCCCCTCCTCCCGTTGACTCCTCACCTTCCTTCCGTCCTCACTGTCATCGCTTGTGGACTAGCAAGGGGCAGTTACGCTACGCAAAAGAAGGAGGAAGAAGCAGAACAGGAAAGGAGGGGGGGGAGGAGAAACACTCGAGTAGCAGGAGCTAGGGACGAGGAATTTACCTGTCTAGCAGCAGGCTAGACAAGCGAAGCGAAGCACCGAGGCCGAGGGTGCCAGCTCGGACTTGATAACTGAAGACAGTCAGAGGGAGACAGAGACGTGAGAAGAGGAAGAGAGCAAGAGGAGGGACAGGAAGAAGCGAGAAGAGAGGATGGAACAGCATAGAGGAGCACAGAGGAGAGCGGAGGAGAGTGGAAGAGGAGAGGAGGGAGGAGGGAGGTCAAGGGATTGACTTGCCTCTTTCTCGCGGTGTGGGAGGTCACGCTCAATTTGACATGCCCAGCCTGAGGAGAGTGAGAAGAGGAGGCAGAGATGAGGCAGAGACCTCGAGGACGTAGAGAAACGAGGAGGAAGAGGAGGTCTCTTCTTCCCTCACAAGGACGCGATTATCCTGGTCTTCAAGTCACTTTCAAGCCTCTTGAATGTCGCGATGACCTCGACGAGAGTGAGAGAAGAGCCGGACAAGAGCTGCTTGAGGTGAAACTCCTCGACCTGAGAGAAGAGCGGCAGCCTAGCAAGTTGTGAGGAGGGGAGAGGGGAGAGGCAGAGGGAGAGGTGACATCAGAGGGGAGGAGAGCAGAGAGCGTACCTCCTTAGCATGTTGATTTGCTTCATCACTTCTTCCTCAATGGCTTTGTAATACCGTCACTCCCCCACTCTCCCCTCCGCATGGCTCACCCGAAAACAAAACTTTCTGACAGGCATGAGAGGAGAGGAGGAGAAGTGAGGAGCTCTCCTCGGCTACCTGAGCTGGTTGTCATCCTCTTCCCTCCTCCTCCAAGTCCTCACCAGCTGCTCGGGCAGATGCCAACGAAACAGGAGGGGAAGGAGAGCGCGAGCACCTCTGTGAGCCTCGTGAGCATGGGAGAAGCAAAGAGGAGACGCACAAGACTCGCGGGCAGCCGGAGAGGACGAGAGGAGAGCTGATGAGATCACCAGCCACCAGCAACTGACGCCTGCTCAGCACATGCTTCTCCTCCTTGTGTCCTCACCTCTCGATTACCACCCGTACAATCCTTCTCCTGATAGGTAACCCGGAGGCTCCCGGAACAGAGCACAAGCACACCGTGAAGTAGAGAAGAGGGAGAATCGTCCTGCAGCCCCATCAAACCCCTCCTGCTCCTGCCCCCGCCCTTGCCCCTGCCCCTGCTTCTTGTATGCTCCCCCTCCATCCGAAAATTTTCTTGCTTCTCCTCAATCTTGCCTCCCCCCCCCCCCCCCCTTTCTCTTCACTAGCTCTTCCTCACTCTTCCTCCCTCTTCCTGCCTGCGAGGCGACGAACCCCCGGGGTATCTGCAGCTCGACAGCATTTTCAAGCAGCTGGAGAAGCTGAAGGGAGATGTCAGGACAGAAAGTCGGAGCTGAGGAGAAGAGCATGGAGGGGGGGGAGAAGTGAAAGAGTAGGAAGAGCATGTTTATGTGTTGTTGCCTTATCTCGTGGAAGGCGAACGAGCGCTGGACTGTCTGCCGCGACTTTCTTGAGGGTTTTCTCCATCTGGCGTGAGGCTGCTGAGGAACAGATGAGAGAGGAAACAGAAAGGACAACGGCAGAGGAAGGGAAGTGAGAGAAGGGGATGTAGCAGGCGTTGAGGAGGACGAGGAGGATGAGCTGCTGCTGCAGTAAGCATCAGTTGGGCTTACAGGAGGTCTCGAGGCGGTCAAAGCTCAGCCAACGCCTTGGATAGGAGGAAGACGATTCTTGCTTCTGACGTTAACAGTGAATCAGAAGGAGGAGAGGAGAGGAACGAGGAGGAGGGCCCAAGGAGGGTTTTTTACTTACCTCCTCTTCCTCCTCCTGCTTTGATAACACCCTTCTGTTCGAAACTCTCAGGTTCTTCCTACTGTGAGAGAGGACTCACGAGCATGACGAGGAAGACGTAGGAGGAGGAGGAAGAGGCTTCCACGAGCTGAACGTCTGGATGGGCTGAAGGCCTTCACCTGCTCTCAATCGTCATCTCCACTCTACACCATTCCAAGCAATCCTCTTCTCACCCACCCATCTCCCTCCCCACCCCATATCCACCACCGCAACAAATACATCCTCCTCCTCCTCCTCCTCCTCCTCCTCCTCCTCCTCCTCCTCCTCCTCCTCCTCCTCCTCCTCCTCCTCCTCCTCCTCCTCCTCCTCCTCCTCCACATTCCTCGACTCTGTCGGATCTTCAGTTGCGGTTGGCACATGTTGAGCTCGTTGGTTTCGCTGCTCAGCAGCAGAAGTCTCGTTTTGGTCTTCACGTCCCCGTCTGCCTTCACCTGACTGTCTGTCACTTGCTCGTGACCTCTCACCTCCCACACCTTGTCTGATCCCAACACTTGCTCCTTGTTCGAGGAGACCATGCCTTCTGCTGCCTTGCTCGAGGAGACCATGCCTTCTGCTGCCTTGCTCGAGGAGACCATGCCTTCTGCTGCCTTGCTCGAGGAGACCATGCCTTCTGCTGCCTTGCTCGAGGAGACCATGCCTTCTGCTGCCTTGCTCGAGGAGACCATGCCTTCTGCTGCCTTGCTCGAGGAGACCATGCCTTCTGCTGCCTTGCTCGAGGAGACCATGCCTTCTGCTGCCTTGTCTGGCTTGGAAGGAGAACGAGTGGTGGCAGCTACAGAAGAAGACGTAAGGAACGAGGAGAGGGAGGTGTTGGTGATGTTGGTGGCTTTTTGAGGCTTGGTGAGGAGCATAGGCGCGTTGCTGTCCCTCTGTTGCTGTCTGATGCAGATGGTCTTGTGTAGAACTTCTTTCTTCGCTCGCTCTCTCCTCGCTCTCTGCTGCAAGTACTTGTCGCAAGCAAGAGGCGTGAGGACGTCGTCTCCTCCCTCCTCTGCCTCTGGACTTGTGCGAGGAGTCAAAAGATGGGACACTGGTGCAGATGACTCGGGAGATCGGAGGATGAGGAGTGACTTGGGCAGGATTTGGTTCTTCTCCCTCCTCTTCTCAAGCAACCGACTCACTCGAGGGCGACCGCTTCCTCCCTCTTGCGCGTCACAGACCTCCTTCATCTGCTCTCCGCCTTGTGCTCTTGCCTCCTCGGCTTGCTCTCCCTGGGTTCGGTTTAGAAGGGTGAGGGAGCAAACGAGAGGACCAGGCGGGGAGGCAGCAGAGCCTCTTTCTCGGCAGCCGAGAGCGCAGGGGGGAGGGAGGAGGACTGAAACAGCCTCAGACACTCCGAGATCTCCTCGGTGAGCCGCCGACCATGCGAACTGCAGGCAAAGTACAAGGAACAGAAGTCAGAGGAGGAGAGGTGGAGCAGGAGGAGAAAAGAGAGAACAAGAATCAAAGGCCCGCAACCTCGATGAAAATTTCTTGGATGATCTTCGACGCTCAACGGCGATCTCACTCTCCTTCCCTCCTCGAGCATTGACTGCAGCCTCCTCGTCAGCTCAAGTCAAACGATGTCATCTTGTACGGGTGGCTCCCGATGCCAACGCGAGCAGCTCCGTCAGGTCTTGCGTGATCCTCCTATCCTTCATTGCGACTGTCTTGCATGTCACTTGAGCACATCAAAAGCTGTTGAGACCTGACGAACAGGAGGAAGAGGAGGCGAGAGCGGAAGACGTGACTTCTTGACAAGACACGTCCAGCACCAGCGGAGCGTGGGAGCGCGAGGATGAGGGGATGGAGTGAGAGGAGACAAGAGAGTCTATGAGAGCTTTCTTCCGGGTGGCGTAGTCCTCCATCAATCTTCTGCTCGTTGATCGCGGAGTCTCATCAGCAGTACTCGCAGCGTCAAGACGGGGGAGAAGAGGGGAGGCAAGAGCAGAGTTTCTCAGGTCCTCCCCGCTTTGCTCTCTCATTGTTGGTGTCAGGCAATGAACAGCTGCCTCGTTCATCCAACTTCCCAGCAGCAAAGAGACCCGAGGGTACTTGACCGAGGCAGGAGTCGGAGGAGCACAGGGCTGAGGCGAAGTCCGCTGCTTCACGTCTTGTCGAAGAGATCAGTATTCGAGCTCTCCTTCCTCTTTTCACCTTGCTCGCCGACGGTCAGGGCGAGCGGATCTAAGACAGTCTGTCTGGGAACTTCCTTCTGGATGGAGCCAAGCAGGTATGATGACCGAGGAGGTGGATCATCTCCATGGGAATTGTAGCTGCTGAAAAGTAAATTAGAGGAGGAGAGGGAAAGAACTTGGCATGAAAGATAAATCTCTTGCACCTTGAATTCGCAAATGCAGAGCTAGCTTGTTGTATGAGAAATGCCTGTTTTGAGGAATTTCAGTATCGCATCTTCTGTTTGCTCCTCTGCTCCACGCATGCATCGTCTGATCTTCGCACGAACGACGATACCTGACGCTTCATGGCAGCTCGTCGTCGTCTCATCTAGATGCGAAGTCAGCAGAGCAGCTCAAGCAGGCAAGCATTACCAGCTCTTCATCAGCCAGTTGTTGTTGACTTATTCGCCTCTTCTGATGTCAAGTCAGGGTAAAAGTTCCAGCACGCAGCATGCGACCTTAGACTCTATGCTCTGAGCCGTCCCCTTGGAGCTCATTTGCTTGCTGGAAGCGATGAATCCCTTCGTATCTTCTCCATGCCGGAGGATGTTCACCTTCCCTGGACTATACAGGGAGAGAGGAACTCGAGGAGAGGAATCCGCATTTCTGGTCATTCTGTTTTGCAAAGACGCCAGAGGTCGAAGGCACAGGCGAGAAAAGGAGGAGGGAAGGAATGAACCAGGTAGCAACTTGAAATGAGCTCAAAGAGAGTCAGACAGGCCTGAGGACATCCATCAGGTTCTCAGCTCTCCTCGGCTCGCTTCCGTTCCTCTGCCATGCCAGGCGTGTGAAAAGTCACAAACCATGCAGTTTCGAATTCAAAACTTCTGAAATTCGACTCATACAGCCCGAGCCGGGTCGGAAAGTGAAAAAAAACGTTTTTTTAAAAAAAAAAAGATATGCAAAAAAACAAATGACGTTCGCTAAAACAAGTGACAGAGTGGAAATGAAGAGAGAAAAGTTACAAGAGAAACGTTAGAAGGGAGAAGGGACGGGCAGCGCCGGGCCGCCGCGTGCCACGGTCAGAGTGAGAGTCCGGTGGCAGAGTCAGAGTCAGAGTCAGAGATAACTACCCGCACGCCAGACGAGCATACACGCAACTCCGAGAGTCACCGTAGCACGGCAGCTGCGCAGACACACAACATGGGCATGCGGTATTCAAGCTCAACATCATGGAAGCGGTGATCTTAATATAAGTCGCGAAGGCTATGGGGTCACTTGCTGTCGCCCTCATGGAAGCTCGGAGGCGCTCGAGACTCAAACTCCAGCTCCTCGTTCGTAGTTGGATGTCGCAGGCTCAGCCTGGAGGCCCAAAGCAGCAGCTGCGCCTCCTCCCTGCTCAAAGCCTTCGAGTCCACCCACTGAACCTTGCTGGGTACCTGCTGGGCAAGAATCAGCTGGAGGACGCAGGTGAAGCTCTCAAACGTCGCCCGACGGCTGCAGGAGCCACTGAGAGCGACCAGCGAGTAGCGAGTGAGCGAGTGAGACCCCGTACTTGTCATCCCCGAGGATCGGATGTCCCAACTGCGAGAGATGAATCCGGAGCTGATGCCTCCTCCCTGTTTGCGGACGCAGCAGGAGAAGAGTGACCTTGCCATACCTGACGATGAGACTAGTAAGACTCACAGCGAGGAGGTTGACGACGCACACCTGCGACTCGAGCGTACAGACAAGACTGGCAAGAGAAATGAGGCAGCAACAAGATCAGACATGCTCACCTTGAAAGTTGGTGATCGCTGACTTGCCGTCGATCTCTCTGTCGATGGTTCCCACGAGTCCATACCGAGAAGCGTCCCCGACGACGACCTAATGCTGAGGTGACAAGGAACTAGAGGAGCGCAGCTGGGAGCGCAGCAGTCACCGCCAGGTACTCCTTCCCGATGGCTCGATCCTCAAACTGCTGAGATATCCTGAAAGCCGCTTGTCTTGACCTGCAGGAGGTGATGTGCACGTGCCTCCTCTGACACATCCTCACCTCGCGAAGACGACGAGCCCTCCAGTAGCGCTGTCAAGTCGATGACAAGGCGCGATGAAGTCTGTTGTGAACCCCTTGGCCTGAGCAGACAATGACACGACATGCAACAACAGGACATGCACTTGTGAGAGAAGGCAAGAGGAAGGAGAAAGACGAAGTGAGAAGGATTCAGAGGATGAGAGGAGAGGACTGAGAGGAGTGAGAAGCGCTTTGCCTGGAGGGTTTCAGTCACAAACGTTGTGAGATCTGTGTGCTCGCTTGTTGCTCTCCGTCTTGCGCCTTCAATGCCGCGAGGAAACGTTGTTGGGAGGTGTCTGACGTGACTCTGTCTTTAGCTTTTCGGGTCTCACGCGGCTCAGCTCACTCTGGTTTCTCGACTACAACAAGCTCGTCGTCCAGGAAGAGAACCCGCGGCTTTCTGCCCGCACGACTTCAGGAAGGAGAGGAGAGAGCACAAGACCTGCGAAGACTTGCGCGACTGAGAGACGCCATGCAGCGAACAACGAGAGCAATCAACTTGCGAAGAGGTGAGAAGGGAAGTCGATCAACTAAATTCCTCTGTCTCCCTCACCTCGTTGCTTGGCGAGCGATGCCTGACGGGTGAGCCTGTGAGGCAATGAGACGACATCGACTGTTCGCTTCTCTTACTCCTGCTTCTGGGAATCCTCGTCCTGTCCCTCTCCTTCCTGGGCAACATGGAGATCCGGTCTCCTTGCTCGAGCGCTGTGCCGCAAGTTGCTATTCGGTTGTTGCAGAGAATCTGCTTGGAGAACGACATAACGAACAGAAGTGAGGAAGAAGCTCGGCACAGAAGACAAGGCATGGCAAATACAAACGCACAGACAAGAACATGACAAGGAAGGGTAAGGCAAGACGAGGAGGGAGGAACAGAGAGAAGAAGACATAGACTGCTCATTTCACCTCTCTACGACGGATTGCTTTTCGAGCCGAGGAAAGTGACGGAAAGAACTGAGGAAAGGAGGAGAAGAGTGCGTCAGGGAGCCGCGTGCCTGCCTTCACTGAAATCTCGCTGAAGTTCAGATCCATTCGACCGTCTCTCCTCCTCCGCGCGTTGAGGTTTTCATCGGCAACTTGCGCTCCAGGCTCCTCAAGTGGCTCCAGACTTGCAGCAAGACTTCTATCTGTCGGGCCATGGCGCAAGGAGATGTTCATGACTTGGACAGACTCTGAGTGAGTTGCATCGGCGTCAAGGAACTTGCAACAGACGTTCAAGCGATCGTAGTAGACGGGATAGACGACATCTCGGCACTTGTTTCTCCTGTACGCTGACCTTGGATCCAAGGCCAGCATCTCCTGCAGCCCGGCAACTGCTTCCCTCCAGCTCGAGAAGTGCTCTGGTCTTTCTCTGCTGGACTCCAGCACCAAGATGTCCTGTCCTTGCAAGTCATTCGTCACCAGGCACAGCCAGCAGGACCATCAGAGCTTGTTCACTCAACTCAACGCGCAGCTCCCTCTTGCCCTCTGGTAGAGACCATGTCGGAGCAAAGACTTCGTCCGAGGGTCGAGGAGAGTCGTAGACGGCGATGTAGGGCTTAATGTCGATCACCTGAAGCCAGGTAAGTCCTCCTCTTTGCGAACCATGGGGTTGACCGGAGTCCCATCGACGAGATCCACGCCGCTTAGGTAGATCACGTCATGCTCCACCTTGTCGATCTTGGAGAGAGTCAACCCCAACGGGTGGGGTCGATGGGGAGAGCGGGTGGCAAACACTCCCTAGGGTCACCCTTACTTGACACCAGCGGGTCTTCTTACCCTCTCTTTACCTTGGGCTTGCCGTCTAGGCGAGGAGGATAGACTTTCGGCTTAGGAGTTGACTTGGTATGAAAGTAAGGCAAAGAGGGTCGAGCAAGAGCCTCCCTCACATTCTCATTCTGGTGGAACACGAAAAACACCCAGAGGTGCGAGAAGTCAGCCAAGCCGTCCAAGCTGAACAAGAAAGTGAGCGAGCAGTAACTGCTGATGTCAGCTCACTCGCCTGTGCGTCGGGTTCGAACCAAAGTGAACTCGTAGCTTCGCGAGAGAGGTTGGAGCCTGCAACTCATTGATTGAGCGGCGGTGAAATAGCATCTGCCTTCATACAAGATTTCCTTGGCGGGGGCAGCCGTTCTTGGTCGGAAAGCAAGTCCTTATGAACCCAATCGGCTTGCTGGAGTAAAACCTCCTCAAGTCTGATGCGTTCCAAAACCTCTCATCGACGCTTTGACTCTCATCGGACGAGGCAATCCCTCTCTTGTACACCCGTTAGCATGCACGAGTTGAATGATAAACGAGGGTACCTTTCCGTCCACCATGCTATTCTCAACCAGTAGGTGTTCGAGCTCTTGAATTTTCATGGCTTGCTGTCTAATAGTTTTCTCCATTTCCATTATTCTTTTTTCAGCTTCGTGTAATTCACTAAGATTCCAGATTACATCATGACAATCCCTTTGGTGCTTACCTCGAACCAGCCCTGCACATGTTGAGCCCTGCAGGTATGACACGCGTGCCTTTGAAGAGGAATGAAGGACAGAACATGAAACCCTCGCAAAGTTTCGTTGACCCCAGTCGCTTGAATCCATGGGAGCATGTACCACAACTACTACAAATCATCTAGATTAAACAAGAAAAGGATCAGATGTATTTCGGCAGGTCCATAAAAGATAAAGGAAAACACAGGAAAGAAGCAAACAAAGAAAAGGCAAGGGAACAAGCAGAAAGGTGGTGAAGGAATCGGAGTGCAGCGGAGGCGGGATCATTGAAACGATAAAAGAAGATAGAAGAGGAAACAGAAGAGGACTGGCAGAAAAAGAGGAAGGAGGACAGCATAGCATAGGATACAACAGGCAGGAGGACAGCATAGCATAGGATACAACAGGCAGGAGGACAGCATAGCATAGGATACAGCAGTCAGGAGGATAGCATAGCATGGTATTCATCGCACCAGCAGGACGAGGGCAGCATGTCTCCGACCATAAACCACCATGCGTGCTACAAAGGTGGTATCCGCACATACTGGCTGACCATAAGCAGCCTGTGCGCCCGGCCAGCTGCCGGCCAGCTGGTGCGCCAGCGCAGAGCCTCACCGGCAATGTTCTTTTGAGTAATCTCATGAAAGATGTAGAGCCTCACCGGCAATGTTCTTTTGAGTAATCTCATGAAAGATGTGACTACATCCCCTTCCCTGCTACCATCCCTTTCTCTGCTACCATCCCTTTCTCTGCTACCATCCCTTTCTCTGCTACCATCCCTTTCTCTGCTACCATCCCTTTCTCTGCTACCATCCCTTTCTCTGCTACCATCCCTTTCTCTGCTACCATCCCTTTCTCTGCTACCATCCCTTTCTCTGCTACCATCCCTCTCCCCCATGGCTGCGCTTTTGTGTGTGTAGGTCTTTTTCGTCTTACTTGGTCCTGCTTGAGGCAATATCTACAGGCTTGCCGCGGCCTCATGTTCCATCCCTGGATACGATGACTTGTGCTTGTGGCTTGTAGATGAGTTGAGTTTTAAACTCATCAAAGCTGCTTGAGTTTGCGAGGTCCAAGCGGGAGCTTCCGCATAGCTGCGCTTGTCTGCGCAGCTATGGGCCCAAGGAAGAAGTTTTACTCGCAGAAGGGAGAAAGCGCCTCAAGACGAACAAAGGAGCAACGAGCACACAATAAAAGCTGCGCAGCTTTTTAGATTTCCTGCGCAAGCTTTTATTGTGTGCTCGTACATGGAGGCTGTACATGGAGGCTGGGCGCCTATGGTCGGAGAAATTGCTTTCCGACCAAGAACGCCTCGACTGACAGCGTCAGTCGAGGCGTCCGCTGCCGCAGAGCTGGCAGCCGCCGACAAGGCCCGGGGGGGCGCCTGGGGCAGCGCCGCCGGATACATGGAGGCTGGGCGCATAATGTAGGGGTGGATCTCGAGGAGAAGGGGACGGTGTGCTGGTCTTGCAGGAACCTCAGCCGTCGTGGGCAGGAGAGAGGAGAGTCAAGGAGATCTGACAGGTACCAGTGAAATCTCATTTCTATCCCCTCGCTCCCTCCAATCTCCTCTCTCGCGATTCCCACTGAATTCCAACTTCCGTGTATCCTCTCTCCCCTGCCTTGTCCTCTCCTCTCCTCTCCTCTCCCCTCCTCTCCTCTCCTCTCCTCTCCTGTCTTCATCCATAATCTCGCAGGAATATTTTGCCACCTTGGGGAGAGGTGCGCGGGAGGAGTCAGCTTGGGGAGAGGGGGACTGCAGATCCTTGAGGAGGTCCAGGTCGACCGCGGACTTGTTGTTCCTCCTCGAGTACCGCGGGCTGATTCTTTCCCTGAAAATCTCCTTCAGCCCCGACAGCCTAAAGGCGTCAGCTCCTCCCTCCCCCACTAGCAGAACCTTCATGCGCCTCGCCTGCTGCAGTCAGAGGAAGGAAGCACGAGAAGGAACGAGGCAAGAGGGAAGTGGGGGCAGGAGATCAACCTGAGGGGAGCGAGTGGCTCCTTTTGCTGTCATCTGAAACAAAAGTTAAGGTCACTGAAGATTGCAATCATTGTACATCCTCCTTCGCTTTCGGTCCTCTCCTCCTTTGCGTGTCCCTTCCCTTCAGTTCAGCATTTTTGTTCTTCACAGCGCGAAACAGGCAACGGAAGCTCTCAAACAACAACCTCGTCTCTGCAGATCGGAGAAATTGGGGGATATTCAAGCACTCCCTGCCCCATAGCTCAGCCTGATCTAGATAGGAAGAGAGGAAGGGGGAGGGAGAGGGAGATAGGAAGAGAGGAAGGGGGAGGGAGAGGGAGATAGGAAGAGAGGAAGGGGGATGGGGAGTGGGATCACTTTTGTTCGAGTGCTGAAGCAGATGTCTCCCTTTTCTGACAATCTTCGCGCAAGACGTTGACTGTCCACCCGAATGAGACGAGAAGAGAAAAGGAGGGAAGAAAAGCCAACATCTCACATGTCCTCTACGCTCTGCCCGCTCGCATACTGCACAACTCTTTCACCCAGGTCCACGAGCAACAGCTGCCATCATGTCAACCCGCGTCTCTCATCGCTCATCTCACCTGTTTAGCACTTCTTCCCCCATACAACGCCAACCCCGTCACCATCTTTTCTAGTGCCTTGGGCAGCAGCGCTTGCGTGCTGAGATGAGGAGTGGCAGTGGTCATGTACGTCAGGGGAATGAGCCCGTTCCGAGACCTGCGCAGCCTTCAATTCCTCCTCTCATTCTGTCCTCACCTTCTCTTTCCTGTCCTCTCTCCTCTTATCTCCCCTCTCCTCCCCTCTCCTCCCCTCTCCTCCTCACACCTCACCTTCTTCTCTCTCCTGCTCCCCTGCCTCCCCTGCCTCCCCTGCCTCCCCTGCCTCCCCTCCTCCCTTGCCTCTCTTCTTCTTCTTGAGCTGTCGACGGCTCGTAAAAGAGCCTTCGAGCGAAGCGGATGTAGAGGCTGGAAGAGGAGTTCCGCCAGCTGAAGTATATACTTGTCGGATCTCTGTAGAAAGGCGCCCCCCCCCCACTGTCGATCCCGTCATGCGTCGGATGGAACAGGAAGTTGGGTATCTTCGCTTCATTGCAAAACGAGCTGTAGACCGCAGCTGACGGCCTAAGCCTGTTCGCCATCTCCTTGGCCACATAGTTGAGGTGCTCTGCGCGTGAGTTGAAGCCGTGCATGAGGACGTAGAGGTGCGAGGGCAGCAACTGCTCTGTGCTGGTCTCATACTCTTGCTCGACCAAAGACATCGCCATCAACCCGAGCTTATCGCCTCTCAGCGTGCGAAGAACAACCTTTCGCTGGGCAGAGGAAGAGGAAGGAGAGAGAATATCTTTCATCAAGCTCTTGCATGCCCGAATTCAAACCTCCCCCTCATCTTCACAGTGCACTTACCTGTCGAATCGCAAGCCTCGTTCCCCATTCTCCACTCCATTCCCTAAACCCTCCCTCCTCCTCCTCCTCCTCCTCCTCCTCTTTCCCCCTTCGCCCCCCCCTCCTCATCCTCCTCCTCTTTCCCCCTCCTCCTGCTCCTGCTCCTGCTCCTGCTCCTGCTCCTCCTAGCGCCATGTACGACAAGAAACATGGCTCACAGCAGCGGCAGGCACGGACTCTGAGGATTGGTTGAACATCCTAGTGGTCCGCCGGCATACTAGGCCAAGATACTCTGCTCCTCGTTTTCCACGAGGTGAAACTCCGGTGATGTGTTTCTCTCTAATGCGATCGATCTTTAACAAGCTTTAGCACGACAAGAGTAAATAAGTTAGGTAACTTCATTTGCCCCGCTCGTCGTCGGCTTCTTTACACTGACTCGACTCATCTATCAGAAGCCTCCGCACGAGCATCTCTCACATGTCACGGTCAGCGTTGAAGAAGAGAGGAGATGGAGGCGGTCGCCCGCCAAGTTTGCTCTTCAGCAAGTCCTCGGGCTCCTTGATCCTGCAACGGCCAGGCCCATTGTCAGAATGGATCAGAGAAAGCATAGTCCATGCGATCTGATCAAAGATCCTCTTGAAGAAGTCGCACTTGGCCACGTAGGTGGGAATGTCTCGCCCGTTCATCGGCTCAAGTTGCCCGAAGCCATCGTCGCGCACGAAGTGTCCCTTATCCTTGTCGAGGAAGGGCACTGGAACTCCCCAGATGTGGCTAATGGACTGAAGGGTCTCGAAGGACCGAACCTTCCCCACGAGGTACGGCACCACATTGAGCGCGTTGTAGCTCGCAACTTCAAACGCGGAGGAAACTCGATCGCCGTTGGTGAGCGAGAAGTTGACGAGGTCAGTGACGCGTCTGTTAACCACCGTGTGAATGGCGTTCATCCATCTCTCGCGATTCCTCGCCGTCTGCTCTGTGACCACACCTTGAGCCATCTGCCCATTGTTGGCGATGTGCACTGAGTAATCGGTGATGACGTACCCGAGGAATTTTGGGCTCTTCTTTGGGAAGGGATACTTGCATTTGGCCGTCATGGGAACAAGGTACGTGTGCGCGTACTCGATCCAGCAATGATTCTCTGCCGCGAACCCCGTTGCTCCTTCAGGGTTCCGCGTCATCCGATCGACGATGGAGGTGACGGCCTCGTACGAGTAGAAGTCAGGCTTGACGGGGACGATGTAGTAGTCTGAAGACATCATGAGCGCCCGCGTGAATGGGCCCTTGCCCGGGGCCAGGTCACAGATGATTATGTCAGCTTTCATGTTCTGAGCAACGCGTTGTATCGCAGCGTACACCCCACCAATGAGTTCTGCGTTTTGCGGAAAGGTCTGGATGGTGGATTCGTGCGAGGCTAGCTTTGAGTCGATCACGTCCGTCTCATGATGGCCGGCCAGCAAGTGCAGACAGCCTCCCTTGTCAGTCTTCTCAAGGATGACTTCAGGGTTAGCCTCTGCAATGCGGTACTCCCCAAGATTCTGGGAAATAAGGGGCTGAAGCATCTGATACAGGGTACGGTTGACGCTCGTTTTGTTCGGGCCCTCTCTAGTGATGTACCTCGTGTAATCCTCCTGGTACTCTGTTTCTTCGTCGAACCTCTTCCGGAGCGAAATCTGGGACAGGTCTCGCTGACTATCGCAATCAACCATCAGCACCTTGTATCCTCGCTCAGCAAAGATTCGGCTGATGTGGAAGGTGAAGGTTGTTTTGCCGCATCCTCCCTTAGGAACCCAGACGCAGATTGAAACCGGTTGCTTGCTTTGGTCAACCAAATCTCCATGTTCCAAGGACCCGGCGAAGCTGCTGCTCTTCCGGGCCTTCTTGTCTCGCTTCTTCTGTGCAGGAGCATCAACGGCTTCCTCTCTATCTGCAAGCTGCAGACGTTGCTCCTGCACCTCGACCTTCTGCCCTGAACGCTTCGTCGCCATGAAACTCGCAACCTTCTGCCCTGAACTTGCTGGTCGAGTTTATTAGCTAAACGACACAAAACATAAAATTTCAAAATTCTAAATTTTCCGTCGAAATTATGGATCATTGAAGACCCACACGCCAATATTTCCTTGTGTCTGACTCGTACTTCATCCTTTCTATGAAGAACAGGTTGAAGTATAACCAGACCCATGTGTGATTCAAGGCCGTTTCAGAAAATCTGGTCGTGCTGGTAGAGACATGTAGCACAATAGAATATTCATAGCAGCATTGACATCACGAGACTTGATACGGTTTTGAACACAATTGGTGGATCTGCACCATTTCAAACCCCGCACCACTGACACTTCGTCAGCAAGTATACCATTCTTGTTGATTTGTTTGCGTCTCAAATCATACAATTCTTGATGACATTGATTGCAACATTTTGTCGTTCTGTATTCATCAACTGCCGTCACCTCGAAGAAGTTCTGACATCGCCTTTTGATCCATTTTACAGGCACTGACTTCTCTCCACGCCCAGTACAACCGAATGATGCATCACCGTATGCAATTATTGGATTTTGATCTGTCCCATTACCTTTCATCTTCTTGAAGAACGTATCAATCGCCTTGTGTTTGTGGATGTAGTTATCCATCTTCAGGCGTGCGAACTTGTTTTGACAATTGTGTTCGAACAGGATCTCGCTTAGTCTCACCACGGTGTCGATGTATCTTTCAAAGTGATCCAACCGAGACGTTTTTGCTGACACTCTTGCAATATCGTTTGATTCTTCTGTTATGCCTTGTCTCCATTTTTCTAACTTGGCGTTATTCCGAGTAATATGAGACTCATGATAGTACTGCCTTCGAGTATATCGATACTGCTTTGGTTTTTCTTGACCAGGTATTTGCTCGACACCGCATATCAGTACATTGCGACCAGGATCGATTGCAATAACTCGTCTTGATGACACATCACAATCTCTTGTTTTGCTTTTCTTTGTAGTAGTATTGTCTGTCTCATTGTGTATTCTCTTCTTGAACGTCACACAGAGTGCGACTCCGTCAGTCTGTATGCTATCAACTGTCCCTTTCTTTCTCAAATTTGATTGTAGCTTCAACACCGACAAGAATCGCTTATGTTTTTGTTGTATGAACTTTTTCATGCATTTGCTTTTCCCACCCTTTGAATATTGCAACAGACCAGATTGATCCATAATGTAGAATAAACCCCAAATGTCTACGCGAATAAATTGTTTGCGTATCTGAAAAATCGGAGCGATCGTGTATCGATCAGATATATCATGAATCTCCAAAAACCTCAGAACCGAAAAATGGTACTTGACAAGATTTGGCATGTGTAATTGCATCCATTTTTGCTGTTCAGGGTTTTTCTTGATTTTGTCACGGGCCCATGACAAGTTATAATGATTGTCCCATCCAATGATCTCTTTTTGTTCCCTTATGAAATCAATGACATCCTGTCTTTCGAGAACACGAGTTTTTGGTGGAAAGCTCCATCCGTTTACTGTATTCCGTATATCCTGTATCTCCTTTTCTGAAGAAATCCCATTGAGCTTTCCCCATTCCTTTATGTATCTAGTCTGTTTTTGTCCCATCGTATAGAATATGTAATTTTGGAAATTTGTTGCATATTGATCAGCAGAATAGTACAGTACTCGAATATCCCCTTCTTTCCTGCGTTGTATTGGTAGATACTTGTTCCCTTTTTCTTGCCAAAACTCGTCTAAAATATCAAACTGAATTGCATTACCTCTGCGTTTTTCACCCATCAGAAAACAGGTCCGAAAGAAAACTTTCTCTCCACCATTGGTCTTGACCGTTTCTTCTTGCATCCCTTCTTCTTTTTCTTTGTCTGTTACTTTTCTAGTACGATTGTATATCTGATCAAACAGCCTTGTAATGTACGTATCATCACCTTGCATTGAATCCTTCTCAAAACACCATAACAATAGATGATTGAAGATGATGCTACCTCGATGGCTTATTTTGCTTATGTGTTTCACCCAATCATCAATCACACCGATCATTGTGTGATGTTTGAGATGTTTTTTCAAACACATCTTGACAGTCGTCTGTGAATCAGAACAAGACTTTCTTTGTTTTCCTCTTTTCCTTTTCCCCATATTTGATCAGGGTGAACGCGGGAGCTTCGGAAGGCGGGAATGAGGGAGGGAGGGAGGGAGGGCGGGAAGAAGGGAGTGATGGAAGGCGGGAGGGAGGATGGGAGGGAGGGAGAGAAGGCGGGAGGGCGGGGAAATCTTTACAGAGCCACAAACCTGGTACCCACCCCTACTCAAGTTCGACAGATAACAAACGGGTAGTTAGACTTCGAATGAAGGCGGGAAGGCGGGAAGGCCACAAACCTGGTACCCACCCCTACTCAAGTTCGACAGATAACAAACGGGTAGTTAGACTTCGGATGAAGGCGGGAAGGCGGGAAGGCCACAAACCTGGTACCCACCCCTACTCAAGTTCGACAGATAACAAACGGGTAGTTAGACTTCGGATGAAGGCGGGAAGGCGGGAAGGCCACAAACCTGGTACCCACCCCTACTCAAGTTCGACAGATAAACAAACGGGTAGTTAGACTTCGGATGAAGGCGGTAAGGCGGGAAGGCGGGAAATATTCGAAGTTTGTTGAGCCACAAACCTGGTACCCAACCCTACTTTTACTTTGATAGATAAACAGACGGGTGTTTAGACTTCGGAAGAATTGATTTGTACCGGTGGATTTGCAGGGATGTTCTTTTTTTTTAATCACAACATTCTATATTCTCGTTGCTCCTTTGTTGTTTTACCGTTCGGGGTTTGCACCACACCGCGATTTCGACTTTTTTTTTGAGATTCTAATTTTTGGGTCACCATTGGGGGAGGGGGGGGGGAGGGGACGGAGAATTGAGGGGTGGGGGGTCATTTTTCAGTAGGGGTCATTTTTCCTACAGGTCTCAGCTCAGTAAGGGTATAGGGTACTTGGGGTGAGGTAAGAACTCTTGCCTGAAATATAACAGGGGGTGCTCGAGGTAAGAAGATCCACCCACCCCGCGTATAGTACCAAAAATACCCCCCCCCCAATTGAAAGATCTGTATGGATAATAACGGCTAGTAATTTGTATGTCATTCTATTGATATTACAACGAAGGGGGTGGTTTATTGAAGTTTCAACAATAAACTGTTGTATGAGCCTGATGGGTAAAGGTTGCCACTGCAGTGCTCAGCTGGTTACTTTCGGTAACCGCTTTGGTTGCTGTGTGCTCTCTGCCTAACGGTTTTGCTAAGTTGTTGCCGCGTGCTTTCTGCTGCTTCAGTGAGGCACTTTTTACCTTCTGCGAGTGATTCAAGTTTGTCAAGTCCATACTTTGTCCGAGACAAATGCTCTGTGTTACGATACCATGATCTTCAATGCGCATGGCGATTTCGTCAACGGTCTGAGTTTTACTCGTATAAAGTACTAGAAAAAGTGCCTAGTAAAACCGTCGGCTGTGCGCTGTGTGCCAGGAGGTAGTGCTGGTCAAGAAATGAGCGAATCGCTGCCAAAGCAAGCTTCGTCGCGAGTCGACGGTGTGCAGAACTTCGGAACCGATGACAATTGGCCGGAGACCAGGTTTATCAGCTCCCTTGGAGAGGGGAATAAATCTGCCTCCTCGACGAATGGCTGACAGGGCAGGAATAAGAAGATCCGGCATTTGGCCAAGAAGGACCCCTTGGTGTTCCTGCTTTGTCTTGCTTGAGGCACTTTTTATCTTCTGCCAGTAAATCCTCTACTACCTTGGAAGATATGTTTGCAGTAGAGCTTCAAAGCTGCAGGATGACTAGAGAGGGGAGACAGGTGTTGCCGAATCCTCCACCCTTGGTCATCGGTCCCCGCAAAGGAGCTGTAGCGCTTGATCGCCTGGATCAGGCTAGTGGTGTCGAGGATGTCAGTCAAATCCACCTGCAGTACATCAGGGAACTTCTCTTGTGCTTCAGCAAGAAGATCAGCGAAAGATTCAGCCCCGCAGTGAACGAGGCAGGCCGCCAAGTGTAATCCCGCCAGTGACGACCTCGAAGTGAAGAAGTTGAGTCTTGAGACGGCGCTTAAGGCTCTTCTTCAGCTGCGAGAGATCAGACTCAGGCGAGGTTGAATCTCTAGCGGACGTAGCTGCAACGGCATCCTCGAGTGGACCGACAAGCACGACGTTGTCAGCATAGGCCAAGACTCGAACAGAGGGAAAAAGCTCTGCGATATGGAGGAGCAGGGGGTGGATACTGTGGCAGAAAAATACGCTGGAGGGGACATCGCCCTGACAGACGCCCGAGGTACACTGAAGAACGGAGGCTGACTGACTTTTGTGAAAGAGTCGAAGGTCAGCAGAGATGGATTTACTGGCAGAGCTCGACACCACTGGGGTGCTTGCTGCTGGTCCGAGCTCGCCTGCTTCCTCCCCGGCATCGGTCGGGTCACGCCGGTCCTTGGGCATTGCTGCGGCGTCGCCGCCGTCACGGGCGGCTACCACTGACTTGGCTACCGCTGACTCGGAGGCTAGCGAGGAGGACTACCTCGAGCGGTACCGTGTTCATGTGTCCAGCCTCCCTCCGTCCGCTGCCCCAGGCGGACACCCGGGCAGCGCCGGCTCCTTGTCGGCGGCTGCCCTTTCTCCGTCCGCGGCCGCCCGCTTTGTGGCGGCAGCGGACGTCTCGACTGACAGTGGTCAGTCGGCTGCCTCCGGGTATCGCGTCTAAGGGATTTTCTTCCTCCTGCATGCTCCTGCTGCTTGTTGCTTGATTGCTTGACCCTTCGGCTGCTTGTCTGCGCGGCTTCGCGCTTGGGCTGGCGCTGCCGCGTCTGGGTGCCAGCAGTGCTGGTTCTTTTCGGGCTTGTGTTTTGTGTGTGATTGTGCAGCTTGTCGCTGTGCGCTGTGTACCTGCCGGTTCAGCTTGTTCCTGCTTTGTCTTGCTTGAGGCACTTTTTATCTTCTGCCAGTAAATCCTCTCCATATTCAGCACTGCTGGCAACCAGACGCGGCATCGCCAGCCCAAGCGCGAAGCCGCGCAGACAAGCAGCCGAAGGGTCAGGCAATCAAGCAACAAGCAGCAGGAGCATGCAGGAGGAATAAAATCCCTTAGACACGATACCCGGAGGCAGCCGACTGACCACTGTCAGTCGAGACGTCCGCTGCCGCCACAAAGCGGGCGGCCGCGGACGGAGAAAGGGCAGCCGCCGACAAGGAGCCGGCGCTGCCCGGGGGTCCGCCTGGGGCAGCGGACGGAGGGAGGCTGGACACAGGAACACGGTACCGCTCGAGGTAGTCCTCCTCGCTAGCCTCCGGAGTCCGAGTCAGCGGTAGCCGAGTCAGCGGTAGCCGCCCGTGACGGCGGCGACGCCGCAGCAATGCCCAAGGACCGGCGTGACCCGACCGATGCCGGGGAGGAAGCAGGCGAGCTCGGACCAGCAGCAAGCACCCGAGTGGTGTCGAGCTCTCCGGAGGCACCCGACGTCACAGTGAGGGACGGAGACGCCTCGCCAGCTCCGCGCCGATCGTCGGGGCCACTCGACGTGTTTCCCCCATCGGAGTCGGAGACCTCCGCCGAAGACTCCCCCTCGGGCGACTCGACAAAGTCCGAGGAGGAGCTGTCCTCTGGCTCGAGAAGTGCTTGCGCCCGCAAGGGCGTCATGCGCCTCGCACCAGACAAGAGCGCCTCCAGCGTCAGCTGCATAGTGAGGCGCTGATAGGTGGCGGCGCGTTTGCGAGCCAAGACCTCAGCAGCAGGTCTGTAAATCAGGCACGAAGTGCCGACCAAACGCCGCATCCTCAAGAGGCATCGAGCGCTGAGCAATGATGTCCGCCAGATACCAGATGAAGCGGAGGGTGTCAGGATGCAGGGTACCGTCCGTCGAGATGGCAAGAGGGATGAACGCTCGAGGAGGAGTAGTCATGGCATATGCAGCGCGATGTTTGCGAATCTTCTCAGACGCTGCAACATGGAGGGCGTCGAGGTTGACCTCACTTGGTCAGGTCGGCAGAGCTGCCAATGTAAGGGTGGACCAACGTCACGTCCGCCATCAAGCCCTCGTACTGCTCGGACCCTCACTTTTTACCTTCTGCCAGTAAATCCTATGCGACTCGATCGCGGATTCCAGGAGTATAGGATTTACTGGCAGAAGGTAGGGATGTGGATATCGCCCTTCATCTTGCGGCCATGAGGATGGGAGGGTACCTGCCGTCGAGAACGAGGATCCCCCACTGTATCGATGACGCTCTGAATACTCTGAAGACCAACTTCGTTCAGCATCGACCGAATCGTACGAGTAAGGTTGTCATGCGCCGTGGGAAGCTTGGAGGATCGGCGTTTGCAGGTCTGGAGATGATGTGCAGCAACGGAGGGATCGAGCTCGCGCTGACATCCATCACATTCCGTCGGACACTGGCAGATCGGCATGCCATGGAGATAGCAGTCGAGCATCTGAGCATAGCGGTGCAGGAAGGCCTTGAGGGGGTAGTAGCTCGAGACTCGCATCGGAGAGTGACTCAGGTCACGCTCAGGAAAATGAGCGAAGATGGTAGACTGCAAGACCCTATCCTGCGACTTGAGCGAGTATGTCCTGCGGCTGTGCAAGGTGAGGATATCACGCTGCTGATCGGTCAGCGCAGCGCGAGCATGCACATGGCGAGGGAAGACGCGCATGACAAGAGGGGTCACATTTCGCTGCGCAGGCGGAGGAATGAAGTGCTCATGAGACGAGTCGACGAGAGCGCGCAAACCAGGGATGTGTACCACAGATGCCGGGGGGCGTCCTGCGTCATCAGGCACAGCAGCCGGGGCAGGTGGGATCGCCGCGCCATCTGCAGCCAGTGCAGGAGCCCTCACACGACGGTAGAGGATCGCTCCAGCATTATGAACGAAGTCGTGCGCCTCAACGAAGAAGGTCGCCAGAGGATGCTTCTGGGCACGGAGAGATCTCGAGCAGTGAACGTCCAGGCTATGAGGAGAGGGCAACGTCCGGGACATCGGCTGGTCAGAGTACCAAGCGAGGAAGCGAGCGATAGCCGTATAGTAAACAGCGGGGTGTAGACCCTCACAGGGCGTGAACTCGTCCCCTCCCCGACTATGCGGAAGCTCCCGCTTGAACCTCGCAAACTCTAGCAGGTCGGGATGCGCGGCGAGGTACTGCGAGGAAGGCCAGCGGTGGTATTTCTCAAGCGCCAGGTGGACAGAGAGGTCTGGTATAGGATTTACTGGCAGAAGGTAAAAAGTGCCTCAAGCAAAACAAAGCAGGAACAAGCTAAACCTCCAGGCACACAGTCCACAGCGAGAAGCTGCACAAACACACACAAAACACAAGCCCGAAAAGAACCAGCACTGCTGGCACCCAGACGCGGCATCGCCAGCCCAAGCGCGAAGCCGCGCAGACAAGCAGCCTAAGGGTCAAGCAATCAAGCAACAAGCAGCAGGAGCATGCAGGAGGAAGAAAATCCCTTAGGCGCGATACCCGGAGGCAGCCGACTGACCACTGTCAGTCGAGACGTCCGCTGACCGCCGCCACAAAGCGGGCGGCCGCGGACGGAGAAAGGGCAGCCGCCGACAAGGAGCCGGCGTTGCCCGGGGGTCCGCCTGGGGCAGCGGACGGAGGGAGGCTGGCTTCACGCTCGCGGTGATGATGAGGATGTTGCCAACCCCACAGTGCTGGTGAGTTTGGATGCAAAGAACGCCTTCAACTCCCTCGACCGCCAGGCTCTCTTCGATGCAATCGAGGGACGTGCGAGTCGCGACTACTTTGATGGGAGCATCACTGAAGGCGCAAGCTTGCCCTCTTGCGAGCATCTCCGTTTGTTCGCCTCCTACCTATCCAGCTACTATCGAGACTCTGCTGACCTTCGACTCTTTCACAAAAGTCAGTCAGCCTCCGTTCTTCAGTGTACCTCGGGCGTCTGTCAGGGCGATGTCCCCTCCAGCGTATTTTTCTGCCACAGTATCCACCCCCTGTTCCTCCATATCACTGGCGGGATTACACTTGGCGGCCTGCCTATCGGCACGGATGGATTTCATGCTAGTCAGCTCCGAGCGAAGGTTTCTACCCTCAACGAAGAGCTCTCGAAGCTCGGGCTCGTCCAGCATGGCTTCATGTTCAAGACGCTGGTGAGGGCGAGCCATCTCCAGAAGCTGCGCTTCTTCCTCCAGGGGTCATCTCCGTTTCTCCCGCGGGTCCAGTCACAGATTCGTCGCTTCACTGTGACGTCGGGTGCCTCCGGAGAGCCTCTCGACACCACTGGGGTGCTTGCTGCTGGTCCGAGCTCGCCTGCTTCCTCACCGGCATCGGTCGGGTCACGCCGGTCCTTGGGCATTGCCGCGGCGTCGCCGCCGTCACGGGCGGCTACCGCTGACTCGGCTACCGCTGACTCGGAGGCTAGCGAGGAGGACTACCTCGAGCGGTACCGTGTTCATGTGTGGGCAGGAGCGCTGACGCGGTTTGCGAGAACTTCAGACAGCCGTCTCGATCGAGTCCGAACTGAATCGCTCGAGGGTGAGACGCCGTGACGAGAGGAAGTGCTGGTCAAGAAATGAGCGAATCGCGAATAGGATTTACTGGCTGCTTGTCTGCGCGGCTTCGCGCGTGGGCTGGCGGTGCCGGGTCTGCTGACGGTTGGTTCTTTTCGGGCTTGTGTTTTGTCTGTGTTTGTGCAGCTTCTCGCTGTGCGCTGTGTGCAAGCATGTTTCGCTTGTTCCTGCTTGGTTTTGCTTGTTTTACCTTCTGCCAGAAAATCCGTTGGCTTCATTCCCTACATTGGTCGCTCTGCCGACCTGACCAAGTGGGGGGATGTCAACCTCGACGCCCTCCAAGTTGCAGCCTCTCTCAGCATTGTAGCAGCATCTGAGAAGATTCGCAAACATCGCGCTGGATATGCCATGACTACTCCTTTTTACCTTCTGCGAGTAAACAGTCCTAGAGAGACTCCTCCTAGTAAATCCTACTGTCCTCGAGCGTTCATCCCTCTTGCCATCTCGACGGACGGCTTTCTGCATCCTGACACCCTCCGCTTCATCTGGGGAGATAGGATTTACTGGCCAATGGATTTACTGGCAGAAGGTAAAAAGAGCCTCAAGCAAAATAAAGCAGGAACAAGCTAAACCTCCAGGCACACAGTTCACAGCGAGAAGCTGCACAATCACACACAAAACACAAGCCCGAAAAGAACCAGCACTGCTGGCAACCAGACGCGGCAGCGCCAGCCCAAGCGCGAAGCCGCGCAGACAAGCAGCCTAAGGGTCAGGCAATCAAGCAACAAGCAGCAGGAGCATGCAGGAGGAACTGATCATAGGATTTACTGGCAGAAGGTAAAAAGTGCCTCAAGCAAAACAAAGCAGGAACAAGCTAAACCTCCAGGCACACAGCGCACAGCGACAAGCTGCACAATCACACACAAAACACAAGCCCGAAAAGAACCAGCACTGCTGGCAACCAGACGCGGCATCGCCAGCCCAAGCGCGAAGCCGCGCAGAATCAAGCAACAAGCAGCAGGAGCATGCAGGAGGAATAATTTCCCTTAGACGCGATACCCGGAGGCAGCCGACTGACCACTGTCAGTCGAGACGTCCGCTGCCGCCACAAAGCGGGCGGCCGCGGACGGAGAAAGGGCAGCCTCCGGGCCGCCGACAAGGAGCCGGCGTTGCCCGGGGGTCCGCCTGGGGCAGCGGACGGAGGGAGGCTGGACACAGGAACACGGTACCGCTCGAGGTAGTCCTCCTCGCTAGCCTCCGAGTCAGCGGTAGCCGAAACCAACACCGCCCGTGACGGCGGCGACGCCGCAGCAATGCCCAAGGACCGGCGTGACCCGACCGATGCCGGGGAGGAAGCAGGCGAGCTCGGACCAGCAGCAAGCACCCCAGTGGTGTCGAGAGGCTCTCCGGAGACACCCGAAGCGGTGCGGGAAGGCCTTGAGGGGGTGGTAGCTCGAGACTCGCATTTTGGTCTTGTTTTTTGTGTGTGTTTGTACAGCTCCTCGCTGTGCGCTGTGTACATGATCTTGAAGCTTTTGTTACCTTGTCAGAGTAAAACTCTTAGGCCCCTGGAACAAGCAAGACCTGCACGTGGGTACCTGCCGTCGAGACCGACGATCCCCGACTGTGATGCATGACGATCTTGCTTGTTGCTGCTTTCTTCTGCTAGAGATATTTTTACCTTATGCGAGTAAAACTATACTACCGATCGGCTGTATCAATGACGGAATTTCGGAATCTCTGTGTGTTGCGCTGTCCCTGCCATTCCTGCTTGACACCATGAGAGTTAATTCTGAAGATAACAGTAGTTGACATGCTTTGACTTGATCAAGTATGTCCTGCCCGTGAGCGCGGCACGAGCATCGACACATCTGGGGAAGCAGCGAGCGTGCTGCTGAGCAGGACTCCTCGCTCAGTGTGGGCTGGGGCTTCTAAGAAGCGGGAAGCATGAGGAGGTTTAGCTCAGGTAGTTTAGGTAGACTTTATCTTCGTCTCAGTCTGCTTCTGCTCTCTCGTAGTATTTCTTGTGAACGCTCCAAGACTGCCAGCCTGTCAATCCTCAACAAGCTCCTCCGCCATCAGACCTGAAGAAACTTGAAGTGCGAGGCAAGCTCTTGTCCTGAATTTAAAGTCACCATGCTGCTCCTTGCTCTCTTCTCGCTCTTCTCTGCTCTGCTTGCGTTTACTAATGGTCTCACCAGGCATCTTCAGCTTAAACTTGAGAGGAAATTTGGGTCCTTCCGCCTTTTCCCCATCTTCTCTCCTGATACTCAGCGGCACCTTTACGATCTCCTCGTCCTCAAGCCTGGCAGCCGTCAGCTCCTCCTCCTCCTCCTCCTCCCTCGCTTCACCTCTTCCATTCGTCGGCCCTCTCCGTCTGAAGCGAAACAACCTTGCAGGACGATCAGCGAGGGCGGGGCGGCAGGCAGCACCTCACCGCTCCATCCTCCCCGTTCGATGTGCCCGTCACGCAAAATCTCTTGGCTTCCTCGAGCTTCTGTTGGATCCGTTCGAGCTTTACCTGCGATCTTCTGCTTCCCCCGCTGCTCTCGCCCCCTGCTGCCCCCGGATCGTGCGGGTCTGCGGGTTCTTGTGGCTCCTCGACATGGCGGTGCTGTCAAAGCATCAGCTGCTCACAGGAACAGCCTCTCACCTCCTCCACCAACGCCTCCGACAAAGCCAGCGCTTCCTCCAAGTGCATCGTCGCCATCCTGGGGTCCCCCAGGTCCAGCTGGACAGCAGCGATGCTCTCGTGACACAAGGCCTGCTCCTCCGCGTCGCCTCTGCTCGTGGACATCTGCAGGCTGGCCGTGAGGACCCGAGCAGCCTCCTGATGGTCTCCTGCCGCAGCTCTCACTCCCTCTCCTTCCTCCCCTCCCTCCCTTGCCGTGCAGGTGATGTACGACGCCCAGATGACGCAGGCAGACCGCCTCTCCCTCCCGGTCCCCCACTTCCTGCAGAATGCGCGTCATGGTTGTGGTCAGCAATGGCGGGAGGTCTCAGGCCTGGCAGAGAGCAAGAGCTTGATTGAAGTAGTCCATGGCATGCAGCTGATATCCGATCTCTGCGAAAGCTTGACCGAGAGCACAGAGAGTCTCTGCGAGCCCGATCTTCTCCTTGGCCCTGCCATGCATTCAGCCTCTCGTTCAGCCTCTCCCTCCGCCCCCTTTCCTCATCCACTCCCTTCCCTCACCTTCTTCGTAGCAGCAAGCTACTCTCCAGCACTTCTACCGCCTGCCTCACTTCGCCGTTCTGCAAGAGGATACAACCTAGTACGAAGAGGCTGAGGGCTGCGAGACCATACTCCTTGATGTTGACGAAGAGCTCAGCGGCGCAGGTGAAGTCCTTGCCTGCCTCTGCGATGCCTCCTCGACTGCACTTCACCATGGCGAGCGAGTAGTGGCAGAGAGCTTGTCCGGAGACATCACCGTAGTCTGTCGAGTGTCAGAGTTGATGAAGAACAAGCTGATGTTTGTACCTGCTGCGAGTTTTTGTGCCTCTCGCAAGCGAAGCTCTGCCAAAGCATGTTCGCCTGGAAAAGCAAATGAGGAGGATGATGGAGATGATGATGATGATGATGATGATGGAGATGATGATGATGATGATGTGGAGGAGTAGAAGTGACGAGAAAGTGGAGGAGGCGATGACCTCTCTGAAAATGAAAGGCTGCCCATGTTTGAGAGCAGCACAGCAGACCGACGTCCTCGTCCACTTGACGGCAGCACCCAACGGCTTGTCGAATCGCTTCCAGCCCCTGCCCGATGTCTCCCTCCTCCCTGTGCACCATCGCCAGCTGGTTCAGCGCCCGGGCTTGCTGCCGCACGTCCTTGAGCCCCTTGGATCGCTCGACCAGCCCTTGAACGGCTTCCACCCGCGTGCCAGTGGCAAGTCGCCAGGGAGGAAAGAGGATGCCGACGTCGACGTTGTCACGAGACAGCTGCACCTTGTCGAGGATGTCTTCCTCTATCGCATGTCCTCTGGTCTCAAGGAACGCTCGGAAGGGAGGGCTGCTGGCGCAGGCTGGGTCACGCATGATCGCGTCGACGTAGCTCTGCAGTTGCTTCATTCGCTCGTTGATGAACTTGGGCGCCATCTTCCCGAAGACTTTCTTGCGAGGCAGCGGCGGGGCAGATCGCTTGACCTGTCGCAGCTCTTCGTCGAGCTTCTTGAAGTCTGAGAATCTCCGGCTGATTCCTCGCACAGAGAAGGCTGTCTTCACATGCATCACGTAGATGGTGTATGGCGTTGTCTTGGGCCCGTGCGTCTCAGCTTTGGCTAGGATGACGCGGATTCCAGGCTTTCTATTGTGATTCTCCAGGTTGGGGGTGTGAAGGATCCACGAGTGAACGTCGAAGAGCAACTGGCAGGGCCATCCCTTGTGCTCGACAAGCATCGGCAGCACCTCAAACTCCGATCCTTTCGCTGGTAGTTTGCTGAGATCGACTGCAGGGACCTCAGGGTCTTGAGAGAAGTCATGGCTTGCCTGCACGCCCGTCAGCAAATGATGGACATGACTTGATGAACCTCGGGCGTGAGAGCGCTGGCCTTGGGCTTTGACCTCTGACTGACCTCTAGCGAAGAGATTGATCGCAGTTGCAAGTTCAAGTCTGGGATCCTGTTGGCCACAGACTCTGGTACGGCTTCACTGGCGGACATCCGGACTGACAGACAAGCGAGTCAAGCATTCCGTCTTACTGCTTCTTCATTCTACTCTTTAGAACATGAACTTTCAATCACAGGCACTCTCCCTTGCTCCATCTCCTTTCCATCCCTGTCAGGTCCTCACCTCACTGCACTCTATGTCTATGTCTATGTCTATGTCTATGTCTATGTCTGTCTGTCATCATCTTCCTCTTCCTCCTTCTTCATCGCCTTCTCCTGCTCTCGGCTGTCGCGTCAGTTCATTCTGCATGGTTCGCTTGCTATCTGGTTTCCCGGTGTTGCCTTGGGGTTGCTGACTCGGATCACGCAAGAGGTAAGCGAGGCGGAGGGCAGCACCAGCAGATAGTCCTCGGAATAGCGTCGGCGTGGGGCAGAACTCACGCTCTCGTGAGCACAAGAGGCCAGAGAAGATGGCAGAAGCGAAACAAACTGCGAGAGGGCGAGAAGAGGAGGGAGAGGAGAGAGGAGAGGAGGGGCGAGAAGAGGAGGGAGAGGAGGGAGGAGAGGAAGAAGATGCAGGGCATGCAGGGAGATGCGAGAAAAGGAAGATTGGAGGAGAGGGAGGACGGCAAAGAAGTGTGAACAGCAGGAGATGGGAGGGAGACGAAGAGGAAGGAGAAGTACGCTAAAGTATAGAAAAGCAGCAGGAGAGGGGAAGATATGAGGGCAGTTGTGTAGGATGACACGTAGAGGAGGTAGTTTTGAGTAGATCGAGAAGGCAAGAATCAATCCTTTGTCATGGATCCGATTGTTACATTTCGAACTGATATGCATGAAGTTTTGTCCAATGATTGCATCCTTTGCCAAGCAACTGCTGAAACAGCCGACAAGAATCGTTTCTATTGCGATCACCAGAAATGTGCGTGCTGCGACATCTGCACCACTGCATGCAAACAGATCGGCGATGAATGAATTTCGCTACATGGTGAAAGCAAACTTTTTGACACTGTTTGTGTGACGCGTGCACAGCATTGCAGAGCTGATTCAATCATCGCGCTGCCTGCATGGCAGTCGCAGCAGCTTCGCTCGATGTGTTCAGGTTCAAAGCAAACACAAGACTCTGAGGAGAAGGATAAAAGTCAGAATGACGTGAAGACCGAACAAGACCAGAAGAACAGCAACGGAAAGAATGAGGAGCAGGGAAGTGAAGGAGCAAAGGACAAAGGGGACCTGACAGCTCAGGCGAGAAATTCGATTCTCTCCCTCCTCTTCAGCGATTCTCTTTAACTGGAGACTTCAGTTGAAGTCCAAGGATGAGGAGATTGCAAAGCTCAATGGAGAAACGAAGGAGCTGAAGAACAAGTGAGAGCCTGCGAGATCCTTGACGTCCTCATAGCTTCTCCTCAGGGTCCTCACTTACCTCGCCGACGTCGAGAACATGAGAACGCAAATGAGGATTCGGTCTGAAGAAGATAAGAAGTTTGCGGTAATCGCATCTCTGCCAGGGCTCTTGCTTAGAACAGAGCAGGTGCGAGGGTTCGCTAAAGGAATGCTGGAGGTTGCGGACTGTCTGGAAAAGGCACTTCAGGTGAAGTCATGGACGAGCAGATGGAGATGGTGATATGCGCCAGGCGGTACCGGCAGAGAAACTCAAGGAGAACGAAGACTTGAAGCAGGTCAGGAGGGGAAAAGGTCTGCACGTAGAGTCATGGTTTGGTAGGTTTACGACGGACTGGAGCTGATAGAAAAAGTTTTCCTCAAGTCTCTTTCGGACTCGCACGTAAGCTTCTTCCTTGTGTGCTTTGCGTCTTACTCGCACAAGATCACCAAGTACAGCCCCATGGGCGAGAAGTTCGACCCCAACTTGCATTCAGCTCTCTTCGAGATGCCAGCAGGAGAAGGGCAAGAGAAGGTGGAGGACAGGTCGGCTTTGCTTCTCTTTGCTGAAATTCTCGCAGGGTGTGGTCGGGGCTGTGGTCAAGTCAGGCTACATGATTCACGACCGCGTTCTCCGCCCTGCTGAGGTCTGGTCTCTCCTGCTGCTGCCTGCCTTGTGACTCTGAACATCAGGTGGGCGTGACCAAGTGAGTCCAGCTGGCCGACCTGCTGGCTCATTTGAGGTCGCAACGAGGGAGAGAGGGAAGGAGGGAGGAAGAAGGAGAAGATGGGAGCAGAAAAGACTAGTTCCTGTCATAAGCCAGCTATCAGACTATATGTTATAGGGACTTGTACTCAGTCAGACATGCTCTATTGAAATCTCCTGTCAGACGATATCTTGTGCTGAGGAAGCATGTGTCTGCCAACATCTGCAGCAACGTGAGACAACATGAAAGGGTTGACAGCGGCTGACCTCCCTTCTTCGTGTCCTTCATGGTGGCCCAGTGAGCAAGCTTGGAAGCAAGTCAGGCGATATTTGAAGAAGCATCTACTACCTCCTCCAAGAAGTCGGATCTCTCCACAAGCCCGTCCTTGTTGGTGTTGAGGATCTTGAGGGAAACGACAGTCACAAGTGCAACAGAGCCAGGAAGCGGAAGCACATGTACCTCATAGAGCAGATCTACTTCTTCTTTCGAGACTGCTCCTGCCCCCACGATTGCATCATGCTGTTTGTCCGGGATAGACGAGAGCATCTTCTTCAGCTCGTCTTTTGTCAGTTTGCCGCCCTTGACGATCCTGAAAGCGAATGAGCAGGGGGACGAGGCAGAGCTCGGGCCTGAGTGACAGACCTATGGCTGAGGTCCGTGTCGCGTCGCAGGAGGTAGTGCACCTGATCAAGATTCTCCAAGACGCTCTTGAACACACGGAAGTCTCGCATCCTGTTGTTCTGTGTCGATCGCATCGATGCGAGTTGCTTGCGGCACAGATGAAAAATCGCCATCGAGCCGACGACCCCCAATCCCATGACGGACCAGAACACGAGGGGCGGATGATGCTCGTAGCCATGTGTGATGTTCATGCCAAAGAATCCCGCGATGGCCATCGAGAAGCTGAGGGAGACGGCGCCCATGGTGAGGCTCAGGTCCATCCGGGCGATACGATTCCTCGTGTTGTCGAGTGAGAGGGCGAATACTGTGCGTGTTGACTCGATCTGACGAAACACCTCGGCAATGCGATCGAGCAGATCTTCCATTCTTGTCCTGTACGTCTCCATGATCAGCTCGACTTGCATGTGCTCATCAGGCGGGGCTGGTTCTCCCTGCTCATGCCTGAAGGTCAAGTAGCAAGCAGCCATGTCTTCGTCGGTAGCAAGCAGCTGGTCCAAAGTCTTGAAAGCTCGATCGAGTCGGACTTGCAGCGAGGACATCCTGTGCTCCAATGGTAGAAGCTTGTAAAGCCCATCTTCTCTCACGTCGTCTCCCTGTCCCGAGGTAATCTTGTCGAGGTGCAGGTTGATCAAGTAGTAGAGCCGGCTGAAGGAGGACTCGTAGTAGACTGCCAGCTCGTCCAGGAGGCACTCGAGCACGACGAGCTCGAAGGGTTGCTTCAGTCTCTCTTGGATCAACTCGTTCCTCCTGATGCTTGCCCGTAGCGTTAGAGTGAAGGCCTGCACTGACGGCATGTCTGCATCGAACACCATGATCCGATCCCAGAAGAGCAGCCCCTTGAGGTGCTCAAACTTGAAGACAACCATGTTCTCGTAGGGAATGATGCCTGTCAGCGCTCGCTTCTGCGTGAAGACTCGCAGATGACGAGGTTGCAAGCCAAACAGCTCGACGAGCTCACGGTGAGTGATGTCATAGAAGATGACGTTGTCGTCGAAGAGGATCTCGCACACGGGTGTAGCTTTCTTCAGGATGGCTAAGATAGCGTTGGAAGAAGCAGCCTCATCAGAGATCATCGGCCAACCACCTGCGTCCTCTTGATCGTTGTCTTCCAACACTTCTCCTCGAGTCTGAGGTCGTCCACTGTTCTCTGCTTGTTGAGAGCTGAACCGCCTGAGCTCTTCAACCCGCGCAAACCCTCTCTTCACCTCGCTGAACACTAACTTGAATGGCGCACAGCTTCGCACGCCAATGGAGGCTCTCTGAAGCGAGGAGCAGCATGAAGTAGCGAAGGAGGAATGAGACAGGAGAGGAGGGGAGTGAGAGCAGCACGCGGCACACCTGCTTCTCGGCTGCTTCACCCACAACCTCACTGCTCGCCTGCTTGTGTCTAGCCACATTCTTCGAACCGGACCAGCTTGCATGGGGATGAAGAGGTCGAGTCAAGTTTGACTAGCGCCCCAGGGAATGCGTTGAAAGCATGCACTCCTCTTTCCTCACCCACGCATCTCACGGGCTCACCCTCGCCTTGTTCGTTATCATACTATCCCCCCGTCCTTGCTCTCTTCGCTTCTTCTGGTCTCCTTTGATTGTGTTGATCATGTTTCCTTCTCTTCTCTCTTCTACACATTCAGCTCGACTCCTTCATGTCGCCCTCCCATCCGTCTTCCTCCTCTGCCTCACCCTTCCGCCTTCCTCCTCCTCTGCCTCTCCCGATGTTCGCTTTGCTCATGCCACTGACAAAGAAAAAAAAGGATAAAAACAAAAGAAAAACAAAAAAGAAAAAGAAATAACGCTACTAACTTAGTAATAAGCTTAAGTCAAAATAAGCTTAATTTAATTTAAAATTATTTTCGAATTTTTAAAGTTATTTTCATCGCACGTGCCCCTCACGAAACGAATGTCGAATTGAGCGAGGGAGAAAAGCAAACGAAGAGTAGAAGAGAAGAGAAGAGAAGAGAAGAAGAGAAGAGAAGAGAAGAAGAGAAGAGAAGAGAAGAAGAAGAGAGAATAGATCGAGAGTGAAGGGACTGTACTGTAGTCCGATAGGTTCAGTCAGTCTTCTTGCAGTCTTCTTGTACTGTAGACACCTGTTTGTCGCAAGGGACCATGAAACGATCAGCATCGCCATCCGCCTCGGAACGCAAGAAGGCAAAGACAGGGAGGGATCATGCAAGGTGAGAGAAACTGAGGGATACCATGGATATCCAAGTGACATGTCTCTTGTCAGGCAATCCGTTGAGAAGGGTTCCAAGGATTTCTCCGCCATGCCCTCGTCGTTCCCCAGAGGAGGCACGAACAGCACAGTGAGTGAGGCGAGGAGAAAAGGAGGAGAAGAGCACTCTCTCTTCTCTGTTGGAGGGAAGTCGAAGAGGGAAACGGCTCAAGATGATGCCAAGAAGCGAAGGGGAAAAGCTTTGAAAGCCTCCACAGCCAGAAGGACGAAACTTCGCCGACAAGACGAGAAGAGGCTACGTCATGTCGACCATCAGGAGGAGGTCAGTGACAGCATGAAGATGCCCAAGTTTATAGAGCCTCTTCGCTTCAAGAAACTTAATACCGGCATGCTTCTTTGCGGCTTTGTTAAGGAAGTGCGTCAGGCCGATGCCACCATCAGCCTGCCGAACAATCTAACAGGATGGGTAGAGATAGACGAGATCAGTGACGAGCTGAGCGCTGTGCTCGAGCAAGTGCTGGAGGACGAGGAGGCCGATGCTCCTCCACTGGAAGATTACATCTGGATAGGGATGCCTGTACGCTGCGTCATCCTGTCAACAGCTGTGCTGTCGACGGCAGGGAAGCAACAGCACAAGAACATCTCAGTCTCGCTCAAACCCTCGCGAGTCAACTCAGCTCTGGCTCTCGATACGCTGCACAAGGGACTGAGCCTGTATGGAGCCGTCAGCTCCAAGCAAGAGAAGGGCTATACCATCTCCCTGGGAACCTCAGAAGCAACTGCCTTCCTTCCTTTCCAGGAAGTGTCAAGAGGCGAGCTCAAGGTGGGGCAGCTGCTGGAGACGTACGTGAAGAAGGTGAAGAAGGAGCACAAGCTTGCCATCGTAAGCACACAAAGAGAGAGCCTTGAAGACTCGCTGACGAAAGAGATTGAAAGTCTGACCCTGGACAATCTTCTGCCGGGCATGATCTTCAAGTGTAAGGTCGCCAAGGTCCACGAGTCCGGGCTGGTCGTTCGCTTCCTCAACTTCTTCTTCGGCACCATCGATCTCTTTCACCTCCCGCTTGTTGGCTCAGGCAAGGGCGTCGAGCAGTTCAGCGAGAAGCAGGTGGTGACCGCGAGGATTATCTCCCTCGACGTCGGAGCCAACCGCATCGGCCTCTCGCTTCGCCGTCACGTGCTTGACAGTCTCCCCCCCCCCTACGTGCAGGCCGATGTCAAGATGGGTCAGCGCTTTGACGGCGCAATTGTTCGCCGTGTCGACCCCGAGGTGGGAGTGCTGCTGGAGGTTCAGCTCGGGGGTGAGGGGAGCGAGTCCCTGGAGGGCTACGTGCACATCTCCAACGTGTCAGACGAGCGGGTGGAGAAGGTGGAGAAGGAGGTGGCAGTGGGGAAGGAAGTTTCGTGCCGCGTCATTGGCTTCTCCTGGGCGGACGGTCTCATCAACATGTCGATGAAGCCCTCGGTGCTGGCAGCTGAGGTTCTGCTGTACGACGACTTGACGCCTGGGGACCTCGTGAAGGTCAAGGTGGAGCGACTGAGCGAGGAGGGATGCCTCGTATCAATCTCCGACAACGTTCGCGGCTACATCCCCTCCTCTCACTTCGCTGACGTCGCTCTCGTCAACCCCGAGCGTCGCCTCCTTCCCGGCAAGATGATCAAGGCTCGCGTGTTGCGGGTGAATCCACAGACGCGGCAGCTGCTGCTCACGCTAAAGAAGACGCTTGTCTCTAGCTCTCTTCCCCTCATTGCCCGCGTGGAGGACGCCAAGGTTGGGATGTTATCGCACGGGGTCGTGTACAAGGTGCAGGAGAGCGGCGTGCTCGTGAGCTTCTTCGGGACGGCGAAGGGCTTCCTGCCTCGCTCCGAGCTTGGGATCGAGCAGGAGGCTGAGCGAGTGGAGGACTGCTTCAAGCCCGACCAGGTGCTCAAGGTCCGGGTGCTGTCGGTGGAGGTTGATCGGAAGAGGATCGTGTTGAGCCTCAAGGCAGCCAAAGAAAACTCTCAGATCATCGCGACAAGCGCCAGGTAAGAGAAGAGAGAGGGAGAGAGGAGAGGTGGCGCGGAGAGGACAGCTGAATGACAGAGGTGTGCTTTCAGACTCACAGTCGGGGAGTTGGTGGAGATGGAGGTGGTGGAGAAGCAGGAGGAGGCGCTACTCGTCCGTGCTGCCAACGGAGCCGTGGGTTTTCTTCCTCGCCCTCACCTTGCGGATCACTCGAACCTCGCGGCCTTGGCGTTTCAGCAGCTGCAGCCTGAAGCTCGACTGACTTGCCTCGTCCTCGACCTGCTGGCCAACAAGAGCCGGTTGCCCTCGCCTCCTCCCCCCTGCCCCTCACGTGACCGCAGGTACCTCGTGACTGTCAAGCCCTCCCTCCTCTCTGCCGTGCGCGAGGAGAACTTTCCCTCCTCCCTTGCCCAGCTGCATCCCCAGCAGTTCTTGCAGGGTTATGTCTTCAGCGTGAAGAGCTGCGGCGTTTTCGTGCGCTTCCTCGGGCGGCTGACGGCGCTGGCGCCCTCGAGCTCGTTGGCAGCTGGACATGTCGACGACCCGCAGAGTCTGTTCGAGGAGGGGCAGAGCGTGCGCTGCTGCGTGGTGACTGTAGACGAGGAGCAGCAGAGGGCGAAG
>NW_005434648.1:5373-36434 GCF_000315625.1 Guillardia theta CCMP2712 | reverse complement strand
GCCGGGGCTCCTTCGGGCGACATAAGATATTTAGCCACCCTCTCTGCCGCCTGTAATTCACCATATACGTGGATATGTCGAGGGTGAGGGAGAGGGAGAGGGAGAGGGAGAGGGAGAGGAGCTGAGGATGAAGCAGGTGACGCTGAAGCCCTCCATCTGCCTCTCAACCGACTCCTCGTTCCTCAAGAGTATGGAGGCAACGGAGCAGCTGGTACTGGAGGCGCAGATGAAGGGGGGAGAGAGCAAGCGGGCAGGGCAAGTGGTAGAGGAGCAGGTGGTCGAGGCTCTCTGCGTGGGCGTGAAAGGAAAGGAGCTTCACTTCGAGCTGCCCGGCAGCCTGGTCGGCGTCTGCCCTCCTCACCTGCATGGACGCGCCAAGGTGAAGAAGGCAAGAGGCGGGAAAGAAAGACGGAGAGGATAGGATGAAGGTGTTGCAAGGAAAGTGAAGGGCATGACAATTTCGGAGGAGTAGGAGGGAAGGGAGAGGAGAGCGAGCGAGCGTTGATGTTTCCATAGGTCACCACTGGCAAGCGCTATAAGGTCTGCGTGCTGCTGATCGATAAGTTGCGGGAGCGAGTCTATGTGGGGATGGAGGACGAGCTTGTGGCTTCGCTGCAGGCCAGCAAGAAGGGGAAGGGGAAGGAAAAGGAGCAGGAACTCATGCCTGCTGACTCCGTGCGGGGGATCGTGCAGCTTGTGGGGGAGGAGCGAGTAGTGCTGTCTCTTCCTCAGAGCCGCAAACTTGCGGTCGCGTCGATCGAAGACTTCAACGTCCGCGGAGAGCGCGCGCGCAAGCAGTGAGCTCAAGATCTTGTTCTCTTCCTCCTCGCCCTCTTGTGCCTCCTTCCTCCTTCCTCCTCTTTCACTTTTCCATCCGCTGCTCTCCTTGTCTTCTTCTCTTTTACTGCGTCCAACAGGTTCGTCCCCGGGCAGAGCATGGATGTGCTCGTGCTGGAAGCGACAGGCGCTCCCGTCCTGGTCATGAGGGCTGACAGTGGGAGCGGAAAGACCCAGAGAAGAGAAGGGCAGAAGGTGGGCGAGCAGAGGGAAGAGAAGAGATGAGAAAGAGAGGAGGAGGAGGAGGGAGAGGAGAGCATTGAACGAGGATGCAGGTGGATGACGAGGAGCTGATGAGGAATGGAGAGAACTGCAAAGGAGCGCGGCTGACCAGCATGGAGGAGGCTGAGCGCGGCAAGTTGGTGAAGGGGATCGTACACAGTGTGAAGGCGACGCACGCGAACGTGCGACTAGGAGGAGGATTGAGAGGCGTGATCGACCTGCTCGACGCGATGGACCCCGAGGAGATGAGAGAGGGGAAGGAGAACCGGTTGAGCATGCTCCAGCAAGGGCAGGCCATCGACGCTCGGGTCCTCGGCGTCTTCTCCCCTGCTCGTGCTGGCCGAGACACCAGGTACTCGCTCGCTCTCTCGCCGCCCTTGTGACTTCTCTCTCTCTCTTTCCTCAGACTCGTCGCTCTCTCCATCCGACCTTCAGAGCTCGCGCAGCCGGAGGAGACGCCGCTGACGAAGCGTCCGAGCCTGGATGAGTTGAAGGAAGGGGAGGAGGTGGAGGGAATGGTGGAGAAGGTGGAGGGCGACTGCCTGTGGGTGCACCTGGGAAGTTCGCTGAAGGGACGCGTGGAGCAGCTAGATGCCTCGCGTGAGCTGACAGTGCTGGAGAACCTGAAGAAGAACTTTAAGGTGAGGAGGAGAGGAAGAGAGGGAGAGGAAGAGAGGGAGAGGAAGAGAGGGAGAGGAAGAGAGGGAGAGGAAGAGGGCGATGGAAAGGAAGCAGGTGCAGGGTAGGGAGGAAGACGAGGAAAGGAAGGTCGGGAACGAGAGGTAACGTGGAGCGAACGCAGGTGGGGCAAGGAGTGAGAGCGTCAGTGATCGCCGTTGACGTTGGCAAGAGCCGAGTGGACCTGAGGCTGCTGGAGGAGGGAGAGAAGGGGAAGGAGAAGGGAAGCGGGAGGAAGAGAAAGAAGGGAGAGGAGGCGATCCAGGTGGGGGAGGTGGTGCCTGCTAAGATCGTGAAAGCTCGTCCTGGCTTCGGCTTCGTCCTCAAGCTCGGCCTCCACAGTTTCGGTCGCGTTCACATCTGCGACATCGCAGACGCGGCTGTCGATGCTCCTCTCTCGCTCTTCAAGGTCGGCCAGCTCGTCCGTTGCTGCGTGCTGGAGGCTGAAGAGGACGGGTTTGCGCTCTCACTGCGGCCCTCGAGGGTATCGGGGAAGAGACGAGGAGAGGAGGAGGAGGCGGTGCGGGAGCATGGAGCCTTCCCTGAGGTCTCGTCGGTCAAGGAGCTCGCGGTGGGGCAGCTGCTGTCAGGCTACGTCAAGAGTGCAAGCTCAGCTGGAGTCTTCGTGCAGCTGGGGAGGCAGGTGACGGCGAGGGTGAAGATCTCGGAGCTGTCGGACGGGTACGTGAAGGACGTCAAGGCAAACTTTCCTCCTGGTCGCCGCGTGTCCGGGCGAGTCATAAGCGTGGAGGTGAAGAAGGAGCAGGTGGATCTCTCGCTCAAGCGCAGCGTCGTGCTGGGGAAGAGGCGGGTGGGATGGTCGGACCTGCAGGTGGGGCAGGTGGTGGCGGGGGCGGTGAAGAGCGTGCAGTCGTTCGGAGTGTTTGTGAGGATCCGGGGGAGCGAGCTGGACGGGCTGTGCCACATCTCCGAGGTCGGGGAAGAGTTTGTGCGGGACCTGAGCAAGCAGTTCAAGCAGGGAGACAAGGTGAAGGCAAAGATCCTCCGCATGGACCCTCAGCGAAAGACCATCTCACTTGGCATGAAACCCGAGTACCTGCAAGACGCGCCAGACGACAGCGAATCTTCTGAAGACGACGAGGCAGATCAAGTGATGGCCAAGGAAGAGGCCGAGGCAGAGGAGGAGGAGGAGGAGGAGGAGGAGGAGGAGGAGGCGGCGGCGGCAAGACATGACTCTGAGGTTTGTCAAGTGAAGAATTTTCATGTTGACTAACGCTCGTATGCAGACCGCAGACATGGACGATAGTGAAGAAGAAGCAGATAATGACGATGATGAAAAAGAGGAGGAGGAGGAGGAGCAAGAAAACGACGAGGAAGACGAAGAGGACGAGGAGGAGGAGGAGGAGGAGGAGTCCGGCGAGGGACGAGCTGCTTTCTTATGGGATGACTTTGACGGCATGAAAGGAGAGAAAGAGGAGGAGAGTCAGACGGATGGGAGCGACGAGGAGGAGGTCATGGATGAAGACGACGGAAAGAGCAAATCGCGAGAGAAGAGGAGAAAGAAGAAGGAGAAGGAGCAGAAGGAGCAGGAGCTGCGCGAGAAGGAGGAGGCGCTTCTAGATCCAGAGAAGGTGCCGGAGACGGCAGAGGAGTTTGAGAGGATGGTGCTGTCGTCGCCCTCCAGCAGCTACGTCTGGATCAAGTACATGGCCTTCTTCCTCGAGATGACCGAGATCGACAAAGCCAGAGAGATCGCAGATAGAGCCCTCAAGACCATCAGCTTCAGGGAGGAGCAGGTGACCTCCTCCTCTTCCTCTTCCTCTTCCTCTTCCTCTTCCTCTTCCTCTTCCTCGTCCTCGTCCTCGTCCTCGTCCTCGTCCTCGTCCTCGTCCTCGTCCTCGTCCTCGTCCTCGTCCTCGTCCTCGTCCTCGTCCTCTTCCTCGTCCTCTTCCTCGTCCTCGTCCTCGTCCTCGTCCTCGTCCTCGTCCTCGTCCTCTTCCTCGTCCTCTTCCTCATCTTCTTACAGGAGAAGTTCAACGTGTGGGTCGCCAGACTCAACTTGGAGAATCTTTACGGCACAAGAGAGTCGCTGATGTCTGTCTTCGAGCAGGTCTTGCTCCTGCTCCTGCTCCTGCTCCTGCTCCCTTCTCCTTCCTACTCTCTCCCTCAAGCTCGGTCTTGTTTGCCTTGTCGTTCGTTTCCTTGTCTTCTCTCACTCTTTCTCGCCGTCTGATGTGCCACGTCAGGCATGCAAGCTGAACGACAGCAAGAAGATGCACATGCAGCTGTTGGGAATTTTCGAGCGAGGAGGAGATGCGCAGGTTGTGAGGGGAGGCGAAGAGCGAGGGAGATGAGGAAAAGAGAAGAGATGAGGGGAGAGGAGGAGCAGATATGTTGGTGTTGAAGAAGGAAACTGAGCAGGAAGCAGGTGACGGAGCAATTCTTCAAGACGCTGACAAGGAAATTCCGCAAGAGCTGTAAAGTTTGGCTTCGATATTGCACGTTCAAGCTGCGAGGGGCTCACCCTGAAGCCGCGGGAAGGATGCTCGAGCGAGCGCTGGAGGCGATTCCGAAGCGAAAGCACGTGAAGCTGATCCACAAGGTAGAGAGGGGAGAGGAGGGTTGGAGACAGAGATGACGGTCGTGAGGGGCAGCAGCAGAGGGTCGGGGAACGGGCGGGGGAGAGGATGGGAGGGAAGAGACAGGAGGAGGAAGTGATGTATGCGCAGTTTGCGACCATGGAGTACAAGCTCGGGTCAGCAGAGCGAGGGCGGACGCTGATGGAGGGAGTGGTAGTGTCGAGCCCCAAGAGAATCGACTTGTGGTCAGTGTTTGTTGACCTGGAGCTCAAGAGCGGGCACGTGGAGGCAGCTCGACAGCTGCTGGAGCGAGCGATCACGTTGAAGCTCAAGGGAAGGCAGGCGAAGTTTCTGTTCAAGAAGATGCTCGAGCTTGAGAAGACTCACGGAGACGCTGAGAGGGTGGCGGAGGTGAAGAGAAAAGCGAGGGAGTGGGTGGAGTCTAACGCCGAGTGAATCCCCTTATCCTTACAAGATCCCTCCATCCTCAGTCCCCTAGAAGTCCACGAAGGCCTCATGTTGTCGGGGCCTTCGTCGCCTCCCTGGCTTGTGCGGGGGGTCGACCTGGCGCTTCAGCAGCTCCACCCAATCGACTTGTGCGAGCCAAGCGCAGCTCCACTTCCTCCCCACCGCCGCCGCCTTGGACTCCCCAGCCTGCACCTCCACCACACCTCCTCCAAACCGTCTCGTACTGTCTGCCTGTAGCAGGCGAGCAAGGAGCTCACGGGCAGAGGAGGAGACCTCGTGCGGGTACTCGATGCTCTCTGTCAGCAGCCGCTTGTAAGCCGAGTTGGAGTTCTTGTCGTAGAAGGGAGGAGCCCCGACCTGCGTGCGCGTCACTGGCAGCAATGAGAGGCAGTGCAAACTCGCCAGCATCTCGAAGATGAGGATGCCGAGAGACCACCAGTCCGCCTCCTGCCCGTGCCCGACACCCAGGATGATCTCCGGGGCCATGTAGAAGGGAGAGCCGACGAGAGAGAAGGAGCGGTCTTGCAGCGAGGTCGCTTGCTTGCTGTGCCCGAAGTCTGTCAGCTTGACGTGCCCCAGCTCGTCGAGCAGCACGTTCTCTGGCTTGAGGTCGCGGAACAGGATGCGCATCTCGTGCAGGTACTCGATGGCCAGGATCACCTCAGCGGCGTAGAAGGCAGCCCAGGGCTCAGGGAGGCGCTGCTTGGATGCGAGGAGCGACAGCAGGTCTCCTCCTCTCACGTAGTCCATCACCAGGATGAAGCGATCAATGGTTCTGAACGCAAAGTGGAGCTTCACAATGAAAGGATGATCCACAACTTGCAGCGCTCGCCGCTCTGCCTGCAAGCTCTCTACAGTCCAGTGAGCTTGTAGGGCAGCGTCCACGTCGATGATGCCTTGGAGGTGCTTTCTCCTCTGCAGCTCCTTCTCGAAGTCATCCTTCTCCTTCTGGTTCACTATGCTCTCCTTGGACACCACCTTCATCGCGTACACTTCCCCGCTGTCCACCTTCCGCACCCGAAAAACTTCTCCGTATGCTCCCTTACCGATGGAGTTGAGGATAGAGAAGTCGCGGAAAGAGACCGTGTCGTCTTGCAACCCCAGCACGAGCTTCACCCCTGCCATCCACTCGCGTCGCGCCTCCTCGTCGGGACATGACAGCACCAGCGGGTCTCTGTCAGGATGGAAGATACCGAAGCAGAAGCCTTTCTTTGCGCTGTCGCCCATCATGGCAAGCGAGCAATCCTGTAAGTCTACTGTCCTCTTGGGCCACGCCTTGTCTAGGAATCGACGTTCGTCTTCCCAGTACCCCAGGAAGCCGTCAGAGAGCGCGTAGAAGGCTCTCTTCCACTTGCTCGTCAACGCTCGCTTTCTCTTCGTCTCCAAGTACCCCGACATCAAGTACGCTGACTTCTCTCCGCCAGAGCTCGCCTGCACCGTGGTCACGCCTGCCATTGGCGCTATTGTTGACTTCCTCAACTCCTTTGGCGTCCTGACCATCTCAAGTGACCTCGCTCGCTCCGCCTGTTGCCTTGCAGCCGCATCTGATCCTCCGACCTCCTTCTCTGCTGTAGAACGCCCACCCCATCCCCACCACCAGCCTTTCCCCCTCGACGAGGAAGCCATCACCACCAAGACAACTGAGGAGGATGCCGAGGGAGAGCACGTGGGGGGACAAGAGATTTTAGTGCAGATGAGAGAGTAGAGGACAAGAGAGGAGGAGTGAGATCAGAGTAGTGAAGGGGAGGGGGGGGAGGGGAGGGGAGGGGAGGGGAGGAGGGGAGGGAGGGAGGGAGGGGGAGGAGAGAGAGTGGGGGAATATGGTCATTGGTAGGGTTCAGAAACAGTTCAGAAAGGGGTCGGAGGCATGAGGGCGATGATGTGCATGAGGGTGATGATGGGTACGAGGGTGATGAATGAAAGGTATGAGCGGAGATGAGGCTAAACTTCTAGACACCCAAAATAGAACGAGGCGATATGTCGAGCCTGACTAACGCGGGATCGATGCAGGGCGACTATGAGCCAGCGGTAAGAGAATGCGTGCGATGATGGGGATGATGATGATGATGATGATGATGATGATGATGACCATGAAGGAGATAGAGATAGCAATGTCGATGGCAACGATGATGTTCATGGTTGCTGATGATGATGATGTTGATTGGGAAAATGTATGCCGATGCAGATGATAATGATGGAGTCTTTGGATATGGAGATGGAGATGAACATAGAGACAGATATGATGGTGTTGATGACCGAATGTGTGAAGTAGCATGATTGTAAAGCACCTGCCATTTGTCTATCTGCGATCTAGCAGAGGGAGTATTTCTTTGACTAGAATTGCAGACAAAGCACTTCCTTCTTATCGGGTTTCTCGGCATGTTTGTCGGAGCGATTGTGTTCTACTATCTCTCCATGAACAAGAAGGAGAAGAAGCTACATGAAACTCTCATGTTTCTCGTTGCTGTGACTTCTGCCGCTGCCTACTACCTCATGTGGAGCGGGTGAGACATTTCAACGTTTGTGGATCATGCGTAACGATGAATCTCGGTAGCTTCGGAGTCGTGAAGAAGACAGACTCAGCAGGCAAGGAACGCCTCGTCTTTTTCGCACACTTCATCGAGCGTCTTCTCACTACTCCGGTAATTTGCTTGTTAACTTGTTTGTCTTGCCGATTCGCTGATCTACCGGCAGCTCCTCTTGTACTCCATCTGCGACCTGACCAACGCGGCCAAGGGAGAGACTGTGATGATCCTCGGCCTTGACATGCTCATGGTGGCCTCTTCTACCATCGGAGCGACTCAGCTTCGCCCCTGGAAGTGGTTCTGGTGACCTGCCTGACCTGAGCTTATCCGGCTCTTGACGAAGCCTCGTAGGTGGACTGTCGGGATTGCCTTCTTCGTCTTGTTGGCGCTTCAGGTGTGGTCGTTGTATAGCAAAGCAAAGGAGTCTGGCAACTCCTACGCAGCGGGACTTCAGGTACCTCGTGTTGCTCGTGTACCTTGCTGATCCGCTCCAGGTGTTGGTCATGATCCTCCTCGTCTCTTTCATCGTCTACCCCACCGTCTGGGTGTTGGGAGAGGAAGGGCTCCAGGCTATTTCCATCAACATGGAGGTGACGCAACTCAGACAGTTTTTAGGGTTGTTCACTTGCTTGCAGTCTGGCTTGTACGTTCTTGTCGACCTCGTCTCCAAGATTGTCTTTGGTCTTTACTTGTTGTTTGCTGTGCTTGGCAGCGAGGAGCAGGACTCAGAGGGTACTTGTTCTTTTCATTATTCCATCGTCTCAAAGTTGACGTGTGACGAGCAGGAGCCGAGAAGACTTCCCTAGTCTAGGTTGCAACTGCAAGTGCCGGAAACTTTGTTTTTCTTTATGCAATGAATGTGTGAAAGTATTGGAAATCCTCTCACTTACTCTACATGCGAGTACATGATCTGAGGAATCACGTCTGACCAAAAGGGGATCACCTTGTCGTACATGATCTCGTTGATCAGTGCCGACGAGCTCTGAGTTCCCAACTTGCGATGCTCATGATGTTCCTCTTTCACCACGGCTCCGTTCCGCTTCTTCTCTGCTACTTCCTTCACATCTCCACCAACTGCTGAACGCGTCTTCGTTGCTTTGTCTCTAGCATAACTTGTCTCGCAGTGTGGAGCGCACGCGTCCATGCGGCTGTTCCCGAGGGAGGAAGAAGCGATCAGGATCTGCGTCATCTTTGTCAGTCTCGTGCGGATCTGACGTCAAGGTACCATGACGGGCGTTGCCAGGGCAGCTGCTCTGAGCACGAGGGGCTGCGGGAGACGAGGCGTCAGACGCACAGGTAGCAGCAGCAGCAGCATCTCACTCGAACATCATCTGAGGCGAGCTTGTGCCACCATCTGAGCCAGCGATTGCTAGACCGATTGCTCCCATGGGCGGGTGCGGGCGAAGTCTCCACGAAGTAGCGAGCCTCTTGCTCCTCCTTGCCCTGCTGCCTTGCCGGGTCTGTCCCTTCACCTTCATCGCCTCCCTCAGCACGACCTGAGCTGTCGGCTGATTTCTCGTCCGACCTCGCGTCATCTTCGAGTCCTTCACTCTCGTCTGCAGTGCTGGTAGCCCGGCCCCCTGCCTCCTCTTGCTTCTCCTTCTCGTCTACACAGTCTGCATTGCTCGTCGTCGCTGCCCTCGTATGCTCGTCATGCTTGCTCGATTCTTCTCGAGTGTCGGCGCCGGATGATTCATCTCGCTGCTTTCTGCCACCGAACAGCCTCAGACCTGGCATCGTCCATGCTCTCGACTGTCGCTCGTGAAGCTTTCTGTGATCGTCGGAGGCGCAACGTAGGCTTGAAACAATGCAACCTCCTTGTTGCGCTGCACTCTTGTCCGCCTGTAGGTTCTGGGCTGTATGCTCGGCCGCCTGTAGGTTCTGGGCCGTATGCTCGGCCGCCTGTAGGTTCTGGGCCGTATGCTCGGCCGCCTGTAGGTTCTGGGCTGTATGCTCGGCCGCCTGTAGGTTCTGGGCTGTATGCTCGGCCGCCTGTAGGTTCTGGGCTGTATGCTCGGCCGCCTGTAGGTTCTGGGCTGTATGCTCGGCCGCCTGTAGGTTCTGGGCTGTATGCTCGGCCGCCTGTAGGTTCTGGGCTGTATGCTCGGCCGCCTGTAGGTTCTGGGCCGTATGCTCGGCCGCCTGTAGGTTCTGGGCTGTATGCTCGGCCGCCTGTAGGTTCTGGGCTGTATGCTCGGCTGCCTGTAGGTTCTGGGCTGTATGCTCGGCCGCCTGTAGGTTCTGGGCCGTATGCTCGGCCGCCTGTAGGTTCTGGGCTGTATGCTCGGCCGCCTGTAGGTTCTGGGCTGTATGCTCGGCCGCCTGTAGGTTCTGGGCCGTATGCTCGGCCGCCTGTAGGTTCTGGGCTGTATGCTCGGCCGCCTGTAGGTTCTGGGCTGTATGCTCGGCCGCCTGTAGGTTCTGGGCTGTATGCTCGGCTGCCTGTAGGTTCTGGGCTGTATGCTCGGCCGCCTGTAGGTTCTGGGCTGTATGCTCGGCCGCCTGTAGGTTCTGGGCCGTATGCTCAGCCGCCTTCAGGTTCTGGGCTTTTTTCGTGTCTGACTCCACGTCTCCCCCGGCCTTTCCAGTGTATGCAGAATCTTCGCCTTTCACCTTCATCCTCTCCTTCCTCTCTTCCTGGAGCTGGACTGCGGCTGCAGGCAGTCCTTCACTCTCGTCTGCAGTGCTGGTAGCCCGGCCCCCTGCCTCCTCTTGCTTCTCCTTCTCGTCTACACAGTCTGCATTGCTCGTCGTCGCTGCCCTCGTATGCTCGTCATGCTTGCTCGATTCTTCTCGAGTGTCGGCGCCGGATGATTCATCTCGCTGCTTTCTGCCACCGAACAGCCTCAGACCTGGCATCGTCCATGCTCTCGACTGTCGCTCGTGAAGCTTTCTGTGATCGTCGGAGGCGCAGGTTGAAGTTCCGCCAGAAGCTTGAAAGATGTTGTTGTCGTTTCGGCCTTGAGCTGTAGCATCGAGATGAAAATCAGTCTTGGAGAGCGGGTCTGAAAATGCAGACAGGTGAATGCAGGCAGACGTGGGATGCTAGACCCTACCTTGACAACAGTCAAGCGCATGTTTCGGGTCTCGTTGGTCGTTCATGGCGTTGTTGGCTACATGAATTACGTTGTTGCCTGCGAAGGCCACAGTGACAAACGAGTATGATGACATACTGATGATATGACATCATGCCACACATAATATGAAACGACAAGATGGTTCAAAGACATCGTCTCTCACCTGTGGTCCCAACACCATCATCAACTCTGGAGTAGAGATCCGACAACCTCCAAGTTCCGTCCACAATGAACTTGAGCTCATGGTCACCTTCAGGCAGATCTAGAGTCGTCTCCCACATGTCCTCAGATGTCTTCTGCATTTCATGCACTTCCAACCATTCTGACCAGGACCCCACCACGCCCACGAATCGGAAATCGTTGTTGCTGTTGTCAAAGTGTATCTTGGTTGGAACAAGGATCTGCTGGGCAAGTCCTTCATGCAGCACTTTCAGTCTGTCTGCTCCGATCTTGATTTCTCGGTCGGACAGGTGTCTCTTGTCACCCGTGTCGGCCAACTCGTAAAGCCTCTTCCTACAAGCGCAAGGTCATGGCGCTCAAGGAAGCCAAACATTCTCAGGGTTGTGGGGATGCGAAGTTATAGGGACGAAGACACTTACGTTGGAGCAAGATGAGAATCCAGAAAGCCCTGCATCGCTGAAGCATCGATCTTACCATAACCTACAAGATCTGTCTCGCATTCCGTGAATCCCGTTGCATGCCCTTCAACGATCTTGACGAGCAGAAGCATCTTCAACAAGCAGACAAATGTCGCACTTCGATCTCGACTGAGAGCCATGGCCTCCTTCTAACCACCTGCCTGCCTCCCTGCTTGCCTGCTTGTCTGCCTCCCTGCTTGTCTGTCTCCCTGCCTCCCTGTTTGCCCTCACTACCACTGATGTTACAGCTTCCTCTCAACGAGTCTCCCAATTGGACCTCGTAGGGTGGGGTAGTCTGAGCGAAGTACCGGTTATTTTACCTTTTCTCAAACGGGTACCAAGTAAATTGGGTGGGTCTGGTTTGGGGCACATTACTGTCGGAGCGACTACAGACTACCTAATTAAACCCTGCTCTGCTCTGCTGTGCTCTGCTGTGCTCTGCTGTGCTCAAACAGCAGTGCTCTGCTGTACTGTGCTCAAACAGCAGTGCTCTGCTCTGCTCTGCTCTGCTCTGCTGTGCTCAAACAGCAGCGCTCTGCTCTGCTCTGCTGTGCTGTGCTCTGCTGTGCTCTGCTCCATCTCATGACACCTCCCTGGTCTTGTCTTGTTTTCTCTTCACCTCCATTACGACTGGAAACATTTCAGGGAATATTGCTTTCACACTCGTTTTTCAAAACAATAAGTTAAATTCAAAGCCATCAGATGATCATTGTCCAATGATTTGTTTATATGTTTTGAGTGCATTGCAACACCAGAAAATGCTGTTACATGGCCTTCTCAGAGAATTGAGTGTGGCAGCTGCAGTTGTCTTCATCATGACTGATAGTGTCCAAGGTTTGACGCCTGCTAGCCACAGTCGCTTAGAAGTTGCCATTCTTCTGCAAGACAATCGGCACGACGAGAGTGTCGATGCTCTCAAGTGCTTGAGAGATGTGAGTCAGATACGTCTTGGCGGTCTTCACGTTGCGCTCGACACCCTTGGCACTCTGCAGGTTGTCCTGTCCAAGTTCACAGTCAAGAGCGAACACCGCACGAAGATGATTGTACCTGAAGGTTCTTAGCAACAGACTTCATATCATTGTCCACACCCTGAGAAATCATTCTTCAAAACGCCAATCAACTTGCAACTTCACCACCTTGAATAGAGAACCAAAATGCTTTTCAACTTCTTTGTTATATCTTTCCCAGGCCTGACTGGCCTGTCGTACGCGTCATTGAAATTAAAAAGTCACCGACCACACACATTTCGTTGCCGACTGGACAGCACAACACGCTGCAGTTGCTGTGCCGACTTGTCTGTTGCTGTTGCATCGGACGCCTCTATCTTAGCTGCAACCTTCGAACGCAAACTCAAAGGACGACTCGATTCCTGTGCGCGTTGAAACCTCTTTCTCTGCCTGCTCCTGCTGCGGTGGTTTACTCTTCACTTCGATTTCTACAGCCTGATGCATGCATGAGATTTTCTGCCGTCGATCAAAGGGTTGGTATCAGCACCTCAGGCTCGGGTCCCGATTCGTTTCCTTGTGTGGGAACGTTTTCGTCTTGCTTCTATCACTCGTATCATAGCAAATTTTGAACAAGACAAGAACCTCTTGCTCATCTGTGTTCGACGAGGAATTTTCTTTCGGCACGATCTCATCTGTTTGGAGATTCTTTTGTCAGAAGGTTTGACAGTGCCACTTGGGTGGGGGTTGGCCAAACATTTTTCGTTCCCTCCCCCCATGAGAAGTTACATTCACATCACCTTTTGTGACACCCTCCTGTCCATCTCCAAGATCAGCCAGTCTCTTTCCTCCCTTCTTTGGCTGTTCACAGAACAACTATTCAGAGCAGCTCAAAAACAATGCAGGGGTCCGGCGCTCCTCGCCACCTCGCCACTCTCACGGAGGTCCACGTCCTGCAGTCCCACAAGGACAAGGCATACCTATGCACGTGATAGAGTATGCAATCTCCTACTAGCTCCTATTGCTAGTCTTGATCCACTAGCTCTTCTTCTACTCTCTTCCTTTCCTCTTCTCCTCCTCCTCGCGAAGCTCTGTCATACCATGCTGATGTCGACAAAAACAGAATCTTCTTACCCCACCCTATAAATTACCACTAGACAACCCCACCCTTGCAGTTCACAATGGCAATTTAGTTCCGAGCCTCAGTAAGTTGCAGTGACCGGCCGGGCGGACTCCCCCCGGCGGCCCGGGGCGGCCGGTACTGACCGTCGGACCGTCACGGTACCGTGGCAGTGAGCCCCCCCGGCCCCCCGGCCCGGCACCGTTCCGGGCCGGGGCGTGACAGAGTCGCGCGGTCAGTTGCCCCGCCGAAGGCTTGCGCCGCGGCCACGGAGTCAGGCTGCAGGCTGGCATCGTCACGGCAGCGGCTCCCGGAGTCCGGCGGCCGTGGGCATCACCAGTGACAAGAGACCGTTCCAAAGGCGGCTCGGAATCTTGACTGTAATCGGATGATTGGATTGCTTTTCACTGATAGTTTGACAGGGGCACTCAACTGAGCACAAACTTGAGTCAACTTGACTCAGACGCCGTGAGACAGCACTTCCATACCCAAGAAGCCTCTCGAGTCGTCGCCACACATACAGTGTCATGTGCAGTCCATGGAAGAGTACGGCAGTGTATCGGCCACGGCCTATCAGGCTTCATTCTTCCATCGCGCCCAGGAATGGATCAAGGGCCACACAAAGAGTGGCATTGAGCTTCGATGTAATTTGAAAAGCTGCAGATCAAGTCTTCGCAATCCTTGAGCTTATCTATACGACTTTTTTCAGATGGTTTCTTGTTGGTGCTGGGTAGGATGAAGTACATCGTGGTCATTCCTATCAAGAAACTGACCACACAGCTCGTCAGAAGCACCAACCATCTTGAAAAAGCCTTCCGCCCGTCTTCACAAGGCAAGATGGATTCTTCTCCTTCAGAGCTTTCTGGCCAATGATTGACTTTAAAACATGAGAGGGATGGCAAATGCAAGTCACCACAAAGTTCTTCCATTTCCTCCATCCCATCAATACGCTATGATCCACCTTTGCTGTTACTAAGATTTAAGTAGCGTGGGACCAGTTTGCCTCTTCGCTAGTCAATGATCCATACTCATCGTTTGTGTACTTGCGCACTGTTTTCGAGGACATGCAACAACCAAAATTATTAAAAATATTTAGTACAGGACAACCATCAGCCAGACATATAGTGAATCTTTGAATGACTATGGAACTGATGTTTGCTTGCAAAAAAAGATCAGAGATAAGCTGACAATGGGTGGATGCAACACCCTATTCATGGGAAACTTAATTCAGCATCTCCATTGGGAACATGTTGGCTTTCAGTGGTTCATGTGGTCCCTGTCCACACTCGAAGAGTAAAATCTAACGACCTGTTCCCTTCATCAGCTGCTACATACTTCAAAATCTTCCAAATCTAGAGGATTCGAGGACACTAGTGCCTCTACAACATTCATCTCTGCTCAGTTGCGCTCATCACTGAAGTTCTACTCATTGCCAAGTTAGCTACTCATCGCATTCCTTCCTGGAAAGATACGATGTAATTTCACGACAGTGTCATCACGATTGTTGCATATCCCTTCTTCTAGTTATTTTGCTCGTCTTTTCTCTCTTCCCCTCCCTCGCCCTGCCCCTAGCCTGCACCGCCTTGTCTCACTTCGCCGGTACCATTAATCCGTTATGGACGCCCATAATCGTAACGGTTTGAAATGGTTGTGTAACGATACGTAACTGTTATTTACAGCCCGCTGGCCCTTGACGAAGAGTCACAGTCCTTCGCCATGCTCTCTACTGTGAGTACCCGTGCGGATGCGAGCGTTAGAAATCCCTTCTTCTCCTCTTCTCGTCACCGTGATAACATGGATATGCGTCTCTTGTCTGAGCATGCTGATATGTCGCTTGATGGCAAGTGCCCTCATTTTCTGTTTTGGGATGTTGAACTATGACGTCGTTTCATAAAAGGTTCACAGTTAATTGCTCGGCACTTTTTCGCTTCTTTTGCCGATGTTATTTTTGGATGACGATGAGTCATAAAGATGTGCCCACGTGTTTGATTTGTTGTGCATATTCTTTACTGATGTTGATTATCGATAAGTGTTAATTGGCCTGATGAATTTGAGCCGTGTTTCATATCCCACCTTCGCAGTCGATATTGTCATTGCAACTTTTGTGTTACACAGTTGATAATTCTTCTTTCACTAGCTCTGGAACGCTGCTCACAACGACGAGATCCGCCTCTCCCCCTCGGCTCCTCACCACATCGCCATGGGTCTCAGGAACTCCTCCTGGCTCTGGAACTACGGCAGCCACGAGGTTGCCGGAGCCGTCGACACTGTTGAGGGCAGGCATCATAAGAAGCACGCTTTCGATTAAACACAACGGAGTAGTTTAACTTGATGCCAGCTTGTGAGGAATAAACTTCGTTGACTCATGTGACGATTTGCCAAGTCAAGTGACTCGGTACGTTGACTGGATGATGTGTTGTGGAAGACCTCATCAACAGGTGGACAGCATTTGATTCACATTTATATGATTTCGAATGTGAACTACAACACAGCAATTTACATCAAAACTGTTCCAAAAATTTCGATGCGACAACCCTGCCACGAGAGTTTACATTAAGTTTCATGGCACTGACTTCCTTGTCGATATCCTCCATGAACTGGATAATGAAATCGATTACCTTGTGCTTCATCATTCCTTCCAAATGCTTATTGGTGATAAGAAAGCTGATATCATAACCTTCAACTGGTTTCCGACGTAACACAGCGAACTGTTCTGCACGTCTCATCAAGAATCTCATGAATTTTGCCACTAACATTTCCTCCAAAGCGTCTGCCTGCTTGATCTTGATACTAATTCTCATGGAATTTACTGAAGTTTCAATCATGACTTTTTCGTTTTCAGTTCTTGAGATCACAATTGGGTTCAAAATTAGCTCCGGAGACCTTCCTACCTCGATTTCTGGTTTGTTATGCCGTTCAACATCCTGGCATCCAAAGCTTTGTAAACACATTGCTGCATTCAGCGTGTTTCTGACACATGCAAAATAAGGTTGCTGGGAAGTCGACATACCAATTGGAGACTTGACCTGAGTAGACAAATTAAATTGCAAAACAACAGGAGTCATTTCTTTAAATTTTTTGAAAGAAATGTTATGAAAGAAACAACGAGGTGCGATAATCAACCCGGATACATGATAACTCCCGAAACATGCATCATAAATCCCACAATTTTCATGCACATCAAATTGTCATTATCGTTCTGTTCTTCCACTTTCTAATGGATCAAAGCCTTTGCATAAAGGAGGCATGGCAAGAAACAAGAAGTAAGATCTAGACAGATGGAGCTACACTCAGCAGAGAGCAAGATGGAAGCTTATGAAGAGCGGCATGTCTAGGCGACGCCTTGCGTCCTTGCTGGCTACCGCGAGGACAGCATTCCGTTCACTGCCGTCTGACAGCTCATTCTTGACCGTTACTTACAGTAACGGTATACGTTGTGTTCAATAACGAAGATTTTATCCGTTATAGTTCCGTTTCATCTGTCCCACCTGGTCCTTTCCCCTCCCTCACCCCCCCTTCTTCCCTTCTCCACCCCCTCCCGTCACCGGCAAGTAAAACTTTCGCCACAAATTCACATGAAACCAGGCAGGCAGAGGAGGGGGTGGGTGGTTTAAGTCCATGGGGGGTTGTGATTAAACATGGAAAATGAGGGGGTAGGGGTACTTGGGGTGAAGATAGGTGGGTAGACAGTAGAGGTCCAAATGGTGGGGATAAGGATAGCGCCGATGATGCTAGCGACGCTGCTGTTGTCGCATGTTGCTGTAGCAAGGATAGAGAACAACTTCTACAGTAACCGCAATCACGACGTGGACTTCAGCAGTAGCAGCAGCATCGAGAATGACGGCATGAGTCGCCTTGATGGAGGAGTTGACGGATGGAGCCTTGAAGGCACGACAAGTAGCGACGAGCTGTCGAGATGGGGGGTAGGACTGCGAGGCAACAGGAAGGAGTTGTTAGCTGCAAGCGTTCGAAAGGTTTTGTATGGGCACGATGAACTCGGAATTCGAGCCATCGAGAAAAATTTTGCCGACGTTGACGACAACGCAAAGCATCAATGGATTATTCATGTAAAGCCTCCTTTCAAATCAGATTTGAGACAGAAAATCGCTTCATCTTTGAATTGTGCAAAAGGTAAGCTCGACACTTCAATCCTGTGCTGATGTTAACTTGCTATAGATGATCTAAACTACATTCCTCATGGTACTTTTCATGTTTTTACAAGCTCAGCTCAGATCAGAAGCTTGAAACAGCTCGTTCCTGAAGTAGTATGGGTCAAGCCTTTGCTTCCACACCACAAGCTATCACACGAAGTTTATCGCGATTTCATCTTTCAAAATAGTTCTGTTCATCATTTAAATGCCAAGGAGCATATTGAGTTGTATATTGCAATTAGCGAGCCTGCAGAGAGCAGAGAGCTCGAGGTTTGGAGCCATGATCTAGGGGTGACCCTTCGATCCATCTCATCAAAGAAGTTGTATGCAAAGATACATAGATCGAAAGTGCAAATGGCTGTTTCTTTCTTGCTGCGACAACCCGGAACTCACTGGATCGAACCGAAGCAGCAAGCCAAGGTGCCATGACACATCTGATGCACATGCAATCTGCTCTAACTGAATGCCTAGCTCCGGAACAAATGGGCTAAAGGCATCATTCAAAGTGGTGATGCAAGCCAAATGCCGATTTTTTCCAAGGGGATCACAGGAACTGGACAGGTCAGTGTCATGTCGTTCCATTTGCATGATTTTGATCAACCTGTAGATACTGGGAATTGCAGATACAGGAATAGATATGAATCTATGCTTCTTCTATGATGCCGATCACCCGGCCCCGTACAACACTGTCAATCGAAACCATCGCAAGGTGATCAGTTACCGCGGACGAGCTGGACAAGGAAACACTTGGGATGAGGAAGGTCATGGGACCCACACAACGGGCTCTTTGTCTGCTAAGGCTCTCACAAGTCCTCAATCTGATTTCAACGGAATGGCTCCTGACGCAAAGGTGAAGGGTTGCAAATGCTTTCGGCAGTCTCGACCATGACTTCATTGAATAGATTGTTTTCGATGATATCTTTCAAAACGGAGATTTGACGCCTCCTGATGATTTGGAACACGATCTTTTTCCGGAGCCTTACTCGCTGGTGATCTGAGGAGAAGATGTTTGGTCAAAGTTGAGAACTATTTCGCAGGGAGCTGCGGTGAGGTCAGAATCATGGGGTGGGGATAGCATTTTCTACACCACGTCGGCCAAGGAGATCGACTCCTTCTCATACTCTCATAGAGGTGAACGTTGTTTTCAAGATCATGATTTGCTCCTGACTTTGGGGTGCGAACGGCAGAGTTTCTGGCGTCATGGGCAGCGGGCAACGATGGAGATTTGGGTCTCTTTACGATCGGATCTCCAGCCACAGCCAAAAACATTCTTTGCGTCGGTGCACAGCAGAGCACGATGGAATCTCTTATGCTGGAGACCTCTGACACCACCTTCATCACGCTGTCAGCTGAGAATGACGAATTAGAAAAGCAAAAGATCATGGCGAAGTGGGCAAGTTTTGGCAATAAGGGTGAGATATCCGGTTCCGTCGTGATCGCATCGCAAATAGAAGCGTGTCAAGCACTGTCTAGCACTGCTAACGGAAAGATTGTGTTGGTAGCCCGAGGAACTTGTGCTTTTACGACGAAGGCCAGCAATGTGCAGGTAAGAGAGGGACCACGTCGTGTTACTGGCCATGATTTCTCGTTCTGCTCTTAGAGTGCAGGAGGGATTGCCATGATCGTGTATGACAACGTCTATGGAACCCCCGTGATTATGGGCGGAACGGATGCGACAATAACCATCCGCTGTGTCTCAATCTCAAGATATGATGGCGAAACAGCCCTGTCAATGCTGCAGAGTGCGAATGGAGCTTATTCCATTCTTGCTTCCACCTCGGGCTCTGGCCCAGATCTGTGGCAGCAGAATCTGGCGTACTTCTCCGGAAAGGTGGGTTTGATCTCCTTGAAATCTTGTGTGCCTGACAAGCGTTCCCAGGGGCCCACTGGCGACGGCCGGCTGAAGCCGGACATCATCACGCCCGGCGCAGATATCTGGTCGGCTAAGTCTGGCGGTCTCTCAACTCCAGCTGGACAGTGTGGTGGAGTGCCGCCGAATGCAGGGGCTTGTGTGACTGGCATGGGCGGAACTTCCATGGCAGCACCGGTAGCTGCTGGGGGGGTAGCACTGATACGACAATATTTCATGGACGGCTGGTACCCCACTGGTGTGGCGGTGGCGAATAACAAGTACACGCCGTCCGGGGCCCTTCTGCGAGCCATGGCCCTGTCAGCAGGAAAGGCCTTGACCGGCACCTTGGATGCAAGCTCGTATGGTGGGAGTAGCTCCAAACCTCTGGACCAGCTGCTGCCCAACAACGAGCAAGGATATGGGTCTCTGAACATCGAGCAAGCCCTTTACTTCCAAGATCGATCTGCGCACGGCCCCAAGAACTTATGGATTCGCGATGATCAGTCACCGCACTCCACGAAGTGTCTGGACACTGGAGAAGCATCGGCCTTCAAGTTTCAGGTGAGAGTGAAGCTGTGAACGCGTGTGACGGCTGACGGTTGCTCGCGTCAGGTGCGGTCAAGTCAGTCCTTTAAGGTGACCATTGCTTGGACAGACCCGCCAGCAACTCTCGTTTCAGATGTTGTCTTGATCAATGATCTTGACTTGATGCTCTATGGTCCAAACGACCGAATGTGGATTGGCAACAATTTTTCTGCATCGAACATCAATGGAGATTCTTACTTCTATGCCGACCGATTGAACAACAATGAGCAGATCTTTGTCAAGGTTCCGATCCCTGGCAACTACACGATTGTGGTGATAGGACATGCAGTCCCACAGGGCCCGCAATGCTACGGGATCGTTGTCACCGGTGACTTTCAGTTCTTGGGGACTGTGGATCCTCCTTGCAAGCATTCTTGTGGAGTTCATGGTCAGTGCGTAGCAGGCGAATGCGTGTGTGAAGGGCTCTGGTCGGGACCAGACTGCTCTACGCCGATTCCTCAAGTGATCTCTGGGCAGACCATCGAAGGTCTAGTCGAGCCCAACGCCTGGCAGTATTACGCGGTGGACTTGGGGCCGTACGTGGGCGGAAGCTTCACAGCAACGATGACGCGAACGTCCTCTGTCGGAGACCCAGACCTCTACATCCAAGCCGGCTCTCTGCCGAGCTTGCTGCATTACAGCAGCCTCTGCTCGTGCTCTAACCCGGGCGACCGAGCTCCTTGTGAGTGCAGAGAAATCTCGTGCGACAGCTGCAGCGGGTCGGGGACGAACGTGGGGAGGACACTTTCTAGCGCAGCCAACACGAACATGAAAGGGCTGCTCTTCATCGGAGTGGTTGGCTTCTGCTGCGACACAGCTCACTTCACCCTTACTGTCAACTTCCACAGCATGGGATGCGACCAGCAGTTGGACTCTGGAAAGGTGTTTGGGTGCGATGGAACTTGCAACTCCGGCAAGACGTTTGACGCGTGTCAAGTTTGCGATGGAGATGGCTCGACGTGTCTCGGCTGTGACGGCAAACCCAACAGTGGCAAAGTCTTGGACGTCTGCGGGGTCTGCGGGGGTGACGGCTCCTCTTGCATGGGCTGCGATGGAATTCCTGACAGCGGCAAGGTGCTGGATGTCTGCGGGGTCTGCGGGGGAGATGGACAGTCTTGCATGGGATGCGACGGCATTGCCTTCAGCGGCGTGAAGAAGGACGCGTGCGGCATCTGTGGGGGAGACAACTCGACCTGCAAGGGGTGCGATGGCATTCCCAACAGCCACAACACAGTTGACGCGTGCGGAGTGTGCGGAGGCAACGGTTTGTCGTGTGTGGGATGTGATGGTGTGCATGGAAGCGGAGCTATGCTTGACGTCTGTGGAATATGTGGCGGAAACGGTAAGAGCTGCCTGGGGTGTGACAATGTGACCAACAGCGGCTTACGCTTCGACGCTTGCGGAGTGTGTGGAGGAGACAACAGTACCTGCATCGGTTGCGACAACAAGGTCAACGGCAAGAAGTTGGACGCTTGTGGCGTGTGCGGAGGCGACGGATCGCTGTGCCTTGTTTGTAACACTGTGGTTGATGCCTGCGGGATTTGCGGGGGAAACGGAAGTTCATGCGTGTGGTTGAATGAAGCGACTGTGCCGGTGAAGGTATCGGCAGCGATTGCCCTTACTGGCATCAGCGATCAGGTTTGCCGCTTTCTTTTGTTCTTCCCTCCCTCACTCTTCTTTCAGGACTTCAGCCGTTTTGCTTACAACTCGTTTGTCGCCAGCATCGCAGACACGACCAACGTCGATCCTTCCAAGGTCAACGTCACCTCCGTTGCACAAGTCACCTCCATGAGAGGGTATAGACGGGGAACGGCCAGGAGGGATCGAGGCTCTTCGTCCTCGTCCTCCAACGTGACGTCAACTCTCGTGGGGTTCACCATCAAGCTTCAACGGGCTCAGAGAGCTGTGCAGCTCGCGAGTACTCTCAAGGCGGAGTTGAGCAACGGGCTGTTCGAGGAGAAGCTCTCGAGAGCACTCAAGGTGATCTGTCGTTTCTTGTCTCGCTCCTCCCACACCTGCTTCTGACTCGCCTCCTCAGTTCTCTGTCCGCGCGTCTCTTGTCCGTCCTCCCACCTTCGACGTCGACACTGAGATCGTGCCTCCTCCTTCCTCGGGAGCTCAGCGGGGGAAGTTTTCTCCTGCTCTCGTCATCTTGTGGGTCGCCTTGTACGTCCTGCTCGCAGGCCTCTTGTCCTTCTTCTTGTATCGCCTGCCTCCTACAGTCGAGCGCTCTCCCTACCTTGTGTTCCTCCTCTGGCTCTTCTTCGGGATCCTCGGCGTCCACAGGTTCTTCACTCAGACGCCCAAGGTCGGCCTCGTCTACTTCTTCACGCTCGGGGGGCTCGGGCTCGGCTGGTTGGGCGACTTGTACTGGCAGAGGGGATACCTCTTCTCCTCCACGAGGAGAAAGAAGGTGCGTGCGATCGGGACACGTGCGAAGAACATGTTTCAGAACAGCACGCTGGCGGAGAAATGGAAGAGGAACAGGCAGGTGCTGCGAAGCAAGCTCTTGAAGGAGAAGGCGGGATACCAGAAGACCGATGGAGCGGAGGAGGAAGGAGAAGACTCGCTCCAGGTCGCCGTTGAGGGTCCTGGTGAAGGTGAAGAGAGGGAGGCGGGTGTAGGTGCGAGCTGATGAGGTTGGCGGCAGTGCTGCCTGAGGTGCTCAAGTCGAAGGAGGTCGAGCTGGGGCTGCTGCAGAGCGAGGGAGAGGCACGAGACCGGCATCAGCTGGAGTGATGTATGATGATCTTTATTGTTTGTCAACAGATGCGTTGGACCATCTAGCCGTTGACTTGCCTCAGGCTCTGACATGTGCTTGCCCTCCCTCCCTGGCCTACCTAGACAAACCGTCTCCTCCTCCTCACTCTTGCCTCCTCAACTCCTCTCATCCCGACCCTGAGAACCCTCCGCCTGTGGACTTGAAGGCTCTTGTCATCTGCTCCTTGAGAGAAAGCAGCGCCTGCTGCGGCGTCTGGGCTTGCAAGGGCATCATGCCTGCTGGAGCAGGAGCTGCGTCCGCTCCTCGCATGCCCACCCGGTTCACAATGGCGGAGGGTTCGATCTCTAGGATGACTCCGCTATCCACTATCTCGTCGAGCGCCAGCAACACGATGTCTAACTTCTCCAGCATGGTGTGCCGGTCGAGGGAGCCGCCGGGAAGGAGGGAGGCGTAGGCGTTGTAGAGAGCGTTGAGCACCTCCACGAGGATGATCTCGTTCTCGTTCTGATCGCCCGTCACAAACAAGTACACGTCCTTGCCCTCGCGAAAGACCGCTATGTGTCCGTCGAAGAGCAAGATGTCACTTTCAGACTGTGAGGAACATTTGAGAGCCTTGGACAGGAGGCTCTTCTCGAACTGCTGCTGGGCATGCAACGTCTTGAGGTCGTCTGTGAAGTAGCGAGCGGCAATTCTCTCTCCCTGGCTGTCGATGATGACGATGGATGAAACGTTGGGCTCTGCGACAATGGTTGCACTCATGGCGTAACCTGTACAGCATGTCAGAGAGCGAAAGAACGGAGTGAAGGGAAGGGGAGGATGAGAGCGCAGGTATTGACTGGGAGGAAGAGAGTGAGAGAATGAAGAAATGAGGCCTGCAATCGGTCATGCGTGGAGATTTCAATGTCTTGTCTCTCTCTCTCGACTTGTCGCTATTCCTACAGCTGGCTCTCGGCTCGACCTGCCTGACTGCCGACCTGTCAGGAGCTTTGCAGCGCCAGCACCAGCTTTTGTCGGTCTACGAATCATTTACTTTCATATGCTTGCTCCAAGCACTCTCCTCTCTATTCCTGTTGGTGTGTTTCACCCATTTTATCTTGATCTCACGAGTCCCCCTGTCTCCTTTTACAACACAACTCGCCTCCTCCCATCCCGTGCCCCCTCTTCCTGTCCTGTCCTTCTCATCTCCTCCCATCTCCTCCCATCTTCTCTCCATCCTCCTGCTCCTCCGGCTCCTCTCCACTCTTCGCTTGTTCTCTGCTGGACTAGGTCGTTACTGAGGATACTTCGTCCAACGGATTGGCTACATCTCAGCCTCCATTTTGCTTCGTGGCGACTTCTGTTGCTGTCCTCCTCCTCATCTGAAACTTGTTGTCGCCTCCTCTTACTCCTCACTCTCCTCTCCGCCGTCCCATCCTCCTCCTCCTCCTCCTCCTCCTCCCCATCCTCCTCCTCCTCCTCCTCCTCCTCCTCCTTCCCATCCTCCTCCTCCTCCTCCTCCTCCTTCCCATCCTCCTCCTCCTCCTCCTCCTCCTCCCCATCCTCTTCCGCCGTCCCATCCTCCTCCTCCTTCCCCTCCTCCTCCTCCTCCTTCCCATCTTCCTCCTCCTCCCGCCGCCCCGCCATGTCACTCCTCCTCTTCGCGTGCTTCCTGAAAAGTTCTCTCGGCCTCGGAAAAGTTCTTATACAAGCTCAGTAGTTCATGCGCCCGCTCAATAGTTCTGATGTCCTCTCAGAAGTTCTCAAACGGTATTTGAAAAGTTCTACTTTTGGTCTAAGGCGAAAATGGAGGAGACCTGTCGTAGTTCGCGTCCCCTCTCTCCCCCTCCTCTCTCTCCCCCTCCTCTCTCTTCCCCTCCTCTCTCTCCTCCTCTAGCTTCTCGTCTGCATAACTCGCTTCTCCAACCTCGTCGGTCTCACACCTTAGATGTCTGGCGATCGTTGCGCTCAGCTCCTGGGGGGATGTTTGTGGCTGTCTTGCTCTCGTTCTGTAGCACATGCTCAGCTTTTTCGCCGAGCCTCATCGGACTGGATCGAACGAGCAGTAAGGCAAGAGGTTCGAGCTGCTTCTCCAGCTGTAGACATGCTTTTCCTTCACGCCCATGTTTGCCTCGCACTGCGACACAAGTGCTGATGATGAAAGGTTGACCGATGTGCATGTCAAGTCCAGTCATGCTGACCCCACAGCTTCAGACAAATCGAGCAAGCGACCTGATGCAAAGCATTCAGACACGCACCTGCATGTCGGCATGGTGAGCAACAAACTTGGGAGGGGAGGAGGCAGACTCTGAAGGTGCCACCAGGAGGTCGACGTGAGGTGGGAGGAGTGCTGGTGGCCGGCAACGATCAAAGAAAAGAAGGTGTCGGCAAGAGGAGGCGAGGTTAACCTGCTTGTCGTGTTCGAGGTACCCCGAGCGTTGGGCTTGTCGGCAGAGGCTGATACCGCTTGATATAGAACGGAGAGCAGGAGTGGATTGACGCGAAGGATCAGATTCGAGCTCGAAGAACCGTGAAGAAGGTTTGTCCTCATTCCTGATGCCGGTGGCAGACTGTCACCCATCTTATCAGGACGCCAACAGCATCTATGACCAGGCCGAGTTGAGAGTCCCGAACCGAACGCTGAGCGATGCAGAGTATTGGAAGGTGAGCGGGAGAACGACCCGAGCTCGTGTGATGTCGTCACATCGCAGGCGGTGGGAGCGAAGGCGAGTGACTTCAACAAGGACCAGGCTGACCTGCTTTCCGAGTTGCTGGAGAACAGGTGGAGGCTTGCCGGGAGGAGCTGGTCAGTAACCGGGGGTTTCAGGTTGAAAGGAGGAGCCGAAGTGCTCGAGGTTGGTGCGGGCGCGAAGTCATTCATCCCGTCAGAGAGGATTGCCAGCTTGCATGGCATCGGGGTGGTGAATGAGCACCTGCAGTCCAACTCTGCTCTCACCAAGTTCTCTGTGCTCGACCTCAACGCCGAGCACGTGGCGTTTCCCTTCCAGGAGCAGTCGTTTGACGCTGTTGTCTGCTCAGGCGTCATGCCCTACCTGCAGTTTCCCCTCCAAGTCTTCGCTGAAGCAGCTCGAGTCTTGAGACCAGGAGGATCGTTCATCATTAGCTGGACTAGCAAGGCCTCGTTCCTCGACCGGCAGGTCCAGGGCTGGGGTAACCGTACGAGCACAGAGCGAACGGCCTTGGTGAAGGAGCTGCTGGACAAGACTGGCTTCAATCGGGAGAGCGTCAGGCTCGACGTCTCTGGTCTAGCTGCCCACCTCATCTCCTTCTGCTCCTCGTGATGCTCGAACGTGCAGGTCCAACCACCGGGAGCAAGCTGTACCTTGTCTCTGCTTGTACTTCTCCGAGCGAGCAGGGCAGAGCTGAAATCCGAGACGCGGTGAACCCTCAGGAGCTTCTGTACACGCTCAAGGACAAATCGAAGAAGCGACAGGTGCTGACTTGTTCCTCTCCCACTCCCTCGCCTCCTCACCCTTGCCCAGGACGCGAAGAGACAGAAGGAGCAGGACGACAAGCCCTTCAGGTACCGCGGAGGTCGGGGAGTCGAGCTCATGGTGCATTGCTAGGGTGAAGATTATCTCGCCGCCACCAGAGAGAATGTGAGAGAGGAGGCTCGGAGCTGCCGCCCTTGTGCTGCAGGCTTGAAGGCCCTGACCTGTGCTGCAGGCTTGAAGGCGTTCACTTCTTCCATCCTCGTACCCACAATGGGGACAAGTAAGGAGCTCTGACCGCCTCCCCCTCTAACATCCTGCAGGATTGCTGTGGAGGGAGCAGACTACACGGTCAGCAAGGTGATCCCGCTCCTCCTCCTGCCTTAACATGACAGCAAGGCAGGTCCAGTTCGTGTACGTCTACAGCGGAGGAAGATACCAGCTTGAGGAGAAGGTAGGTTCCTCCTTTCCAATTCCCTCTTCTTTTCCTCACCGTTGTATCTCATCCTACCCTCCTAACATCCTCTGTGCGCTCTCCCTTCCTCTTCTGCATTCTCAAGATCAAGCAGGTCCTTGAGGTCCAGAAATCCACCAGGTTTGACGTGAACGAGGTGAGGGCAGCCTATTCTTCCTCCTCCCCCCCGCTCCTGCCCCCGCCCGCTCCCCTCTCCTCTCCCTCTCCCTCCGCTCCCAACCCCTTCCTCCTCCGGTGCTTGTGGTTGTCATAACGTGCAATATGCAGAAATTGCGATCGCTCTTGCCCGAGGCATGAAGTGAACGCACGAGGTGATCAAAACAATACAGAGAAAAGAATAAGACAAAAGAATAAACATGCGTGGACTACCATCGTCCTGCAAACCCCATATGTCCTGCTAGTCTGCAACTCCATCATCCTTCCCTTACCTAGTTCCTCCAACTTCACCTGCACTTCCCGCACCTTGCATCCCATTGCTGTCAATGTCAATACCGTCAGTGTCTACTCAGCAGTCAGCGACTTCCTGAACCACCTGGGGATGCGATGAATGTGGCGACGAAGCATTCCCTCCTTCACTTCTTTTGCGAGCGCCGCAGAGTTGTAGTCAAGTCTTCCCGCTAGCAGGCGATCAGACTCGTGACAAGTAGCGGAGATGGGAGGGGCAGGTTGCTTACGGGACGAGAAGCTAGCTTCTTTCACGTTCTTGAGCTTTTGGTAGCAATCGCAAAGGTACTGCTGCTGAGGCCCGATGATGCTTCCAGGTCGGATGATCCGCAAGTAAGCGATCACCTCCTCAGCTGTGAAGTCGTAGTTGCGCATGATCCACAACCCGATCAGCGTCCCCGTCCTTCCAAGTCCAGCCAAACAGTGGACTGCGATCACTCCCCTCTCTCTCTCCACGATGTCCATGAACTTGCTCACAATCAACTCTGACGGTGTTGTGCAGTCCTACACAAGAATTCAGACAGAACGATCCGCATGCTGCAGCTCACTTCGAAGAAGAGATCGTAATGGTTGAACCCATTCTTCACGAATTCATTCCGGTCGTATTCCTGCGCATGAGCGTCAACACAAGGGATGACACGAAAAAAACATCTTCACCTTGTTGTTCAGCCTCACGATCGCAGAAACCTTTACCGTCATGTCATCAACCTCATTATCTTCACAACATTTCACTCACATTGTGATGTCTGAAAACCTCGATATAGTCTTTCGGCGTATGCGAGTAGAGCCCTGCAGCCAGTCGATACCGCCGACCTGTCGGGCCCTTGAATGCGATGAATCTTCTAGGAACTATGACATGCATGTCGCCATGCTGCGGGTGATCGTAGTAGTCGTACTCGTCGGGATTGAAACCTTCGATGTCGATCAGCCCTGTCTGCATAATCCTCGTTACATCGCATTCCACAGGAGCGCATGTTACCTCGATGCCCCGGTGAAGGCCTCGCCAGCAGTCCTCAAGCTTCAAGTCCCAAGTGCTCCTTACAAAAGTTGCATCTCTGTAGTGCAAGAAAGGAGAAGGCTCAAACTTCGAAAAACAATTCCAGATTTCGGCTGGAGACATCTTTCTGTCCAAGAGGAGGTAGCAACCAATGAGGAACACGCAGTTGGTACGGTTTTGAACTGATGCACCAGTGAAGTGAACAATCTTCTTCCCTTTGAGATCCTCGCTGCTCATTTTTTCTTTCATCAACTTCACATATCGAACGATGGCACTCAGGTTCATTGGGCCGAAATCCGCACAGAAAGAAGAATAGACGAGGGTTCTGTCGGTAGAAAACCAATGCTCCGATTGAGGAGCCGCAGGCTCGCAACTGACGCTGGCCCAATAGAACCTTCCATCGATGATGGGATAGGTGGACCCGACCATGAACCTAGTTGACATGTTGGGTGAGTTGGCTGGTTGTAGGGCAGGGTCAGCGCTTCTCCTCAACCCCTGCCCTTTACCCGAGGAGGGTCTTTGTAGGACTCGCAAACGACTCAAGTCATTGCGAGGGAAATTCTGGGGCAGCCTGTCATCCACAGAACCACTTCCTGCCCCACTTGCGTTCTGCTGGTTGTCGTTCACTCTCGATGGGCTCGGAACATTCTCACTGACGATCCGCACTCCTCGAGCCGCAGAGCCACCTGAACTTGCAGATTGAAAGTTCAGGCGCCTAGGAAGAATCGAAGCAAGGTCGGAGGTGTAAGGTTTGTTCACACTGGGCACAGTGTAAACGATGTTCTTGCCGTTTTTGTTCCGTACATTGCAAACAGGAGTGGGTGCATTGGATAGAACCTTGTCATCCAATTCACCAATGCCTCGCGCCCATCCCTTTCTCTGCAAGTTCTGAAGCGACTTTCTGTGTGCCTTTGAGTTTGGTGTCTGATCTAGCCTCATATCCATGCCGTTCTAAGCCAGGTACATTCAGGCCAGCCACAGACAGCAGAGACGCCCGATGAATCTCCTTTAGTCGAGACACAAGGAACGTTACCAGTCCTTAGACACCTTCGTAACGTAAACCGCAGTGTCTTGACATCAAACACAGAAATTAAGTGTAAGAATCGCTTCAAAATTTATCGCCTTCATGGCTGCCAGAGTGGGAATGGGCCATATAACATGATTCAATCAAAGAGAATTAGATGTCTTGATATCCGTTTTACTTACCCTGTGTTGGTCATCAAGGATACTCCATGGTTTCGATCTCAAGCTTAGTCATGTCCAAACAAAACTCCTGCTGCAAATGAACTCAGCAGCAGAATGTCTAAATTAGTCCTATGTAACACTGTCAATCATCCAGCAATTCAGCATTTTGAATCCACATTCGATTGAAGAATCAAAGAAACTCTCATACAGAAAGAGGTTTACATGGAAAGGGGGCTCTATAAGTTGGCCCCAAGCTCTCATTCCTTCCAGTCAAAACTTTTCGACCCTCAGTTTACCACTTCTTACTGATTAGAAGGTTAATCACGTGTTCATTCATTCAATATTCTGGTGTCTCCCTTTCTTCTCCTGGTTCTCATGCCATCGCTATGTTTATCACGCTAGTGCCCCTTCCCCCCTCATCCTCCCTGCTATCTCTACACATCCCTTGAGCCATATCGCCTGGATGCCGCGCACAACACAACACCCTACCCCCCACTGGATTGACTCACCCCTGTCACAAACCCCACCGGTGGTATCATCTTTCATCGAAACAGTATGAAAGTACCCCTACTCTTGAGGCCCATTCTGAACCCTACCCATCTTCGAAGATGACTTGACGAGATGACCCTACCTTGTAACACCTGCCATCATTCTCGCCTATCCTCACCTACCCCTACCCCCACCCCCACTCCTCGTCTCATTGATCTCTGGGAACAACTATTCACCCCCCCTTTTGATACTGGGGAAGGTGGGTCCTTGAAGGTTAGCACTTACACGCCTATACCCCCACCCCCCCCCATCAACCACCCCTAACCCATTAGGCCCTTTTTGTTCGCTTTCAACTTTTTGGTCCTCAACAACCAACCACCCCTACCCTTCCAATCCCCACATTACCAGGATAAAACAACCCTACCCTCAAAAGCTCAAAGATTCGACTTTGATGCTAACTAGATGGCTGGGAGTGCACAGAGATAATCTGAGCCCCGATTGATTTAGCACCTCTTCTTTTCGTATTAATATTGGGTTCTAGTCGGACAGCGTCGAGAGGGGTACTTGGACATACAAACACACTTGCAGCATCCGATCATTAGATGACCGCTGATTTGTCATCATATGGCCGCAGAATCGAACCCCCACCCCTACCCCGCCAACAGTAGTAGTACCAGTCACTGAGTAGTACCAGTAGTGTCCTCGATCTGATTTTGACTTAACTTTGAGTAAAGATGTGACCCGCGCCGGGCCGCGGGCTAGGCGAGTCACGGAGGCTTGGCCGGGCCGTGACGGTCACCGGGTGGCGTGCCAGCAGGCTGACGCCGGGCGGGCCCGGGCCGGACGGTTACTAGTGACTAGTTATGGCACCGTCACTGTTGAACCGGAACCGTGAACGGGTTTAAATAGTAAAGTAGTGACTTGAACTCAAGTTGGCCCTGTGGAACTCGAGACCGTAAGTTAAAAATCAGGCTAGAGTCACCTTGAAGAGAACGCCAACTTTGACAGACACAGCGGCGAGCCTGGCTCGGAACATGCTTCCTTTACTCAAAGTTAAGTTAAAAATCAGTACGAGGGAACAGTCCCCCAAACTTAGCTAAATATGTATAGAAAGAATAGCACGGATTCTATATGGAGCCCTTTCTTTTACTTAAAGTTGAGTAAACTTTCTTAGTTAAGTAACGTTGACAATGCAGGAAGCACAATGAAGAGCATCGACGCCGCCCTAGAGCAAGGATGATGGTGTTCTACATCCGATCACGTCTTAGGATCATTCTAGGCATAGTTGTGCATTACTTTTACACATCTTTCAATCATGATAAGGATAGAAAACCTTTCATGTTAGAGAAGAACATGGTCTGAAGAATCATACTTGTCTTGTTGAGATTCCCAAGTTGTCATTATCATGATGTCGTCCATCCCCAACTGTCTCCAATATGCAAGTCCCTTGAGCAACCATATCACGCTTGTTTCCTTTGTACACTGCACGATCATCCACACCCTAATCACAAAAGCATCTTCAAGCTCCCCTTACCCCGCACTTGTCCCATGATCCCATCCCCATGAACATTATAGAAGTGACAAGGTGTAATCGTTGTTGCATGCAGGATAGCATCCAACTTCCCAATGTGTCTGTACCTGATCCTGTCAAACCTGCGCATACTCCTTCACCCCCATCCCCAGT
>NW_005434648.1:3844-5117 GCF_000315625.1 Guillardia theta CCMP2712 | reverse complement strand
ATGCTTTGGATCCCGCGGTTTCTCACCAGCCTGATCATTTTTTGCGTGAATTACGTAGAAGCGCAAGGCATCCCCGACGAATTCCATGTGATTGTACAACAGTGTGCATACGTTTCTGGATCTGGACATCAAATTCCAAGCCAGAATCAAAAAGGTCCTGGCCCAAACATATTCTCTTTCTGGTTTCTGTAGCATAACCTTGGCGAACACTGAGTACAAATCGTATGACAATGGTACATTGCCGGTTGTCACTTTTGCATCTTGATTGCAAGATTGAGAAAGATTCAACGTTCGCTTCAATCCTCTGAAGTCACTGCTCAATGTTTTCACCGCCTCGATGCTCAGTGTAACCCCGTAATTCTTGAGCATGTGCATCTTGTACGACGAGCATGTTTGGAATGTTAGTTCTGGATTTTGTTGAACTTTATGGGTCACCCAGTCAAGAAACATCACTGGCGTGAATTTTTCAAAGTGGGTGGGATTAATTTGCTTCTGTAACATTATACTCTCTTCATGTAAGTTGTAGTTGGTAAACTCTCGTCCGTCGTCGCCGGCTCTGTCACCTGATCTGATCCGTTCAAGAATTTGTCACGTTCTTCACGCATGTTCGTTTTGAATTCATCAGTTATGAGAGCATAATACTCGTCATTCGCGTACAACCATTCTATGAAGCGTATCATGTAGTTCATATACATCTCTCTGGTCTTCTCCGATACATTGTTCTGCTGAATGCGTGTACGTCTTTCCTCGAATTCTCTCCGCTGTTGCACACATAACACAGCAGCTGTGGATTGAGGACGCTTGCAACCTCGCCGTGCCCAAGGCTGCACCGGCGATTGATCCAATGGGGCTTCAGGTTGCAAGACGTTTTCGTCTCCTTCCACAGCAAAAGCTGGAACAGCCTGTTCCCCTCCTACCTCTGGCCCCGTTGAATCACTGTCATGAACCTCTTCCATTACCTCCTCCTCATCCCCGGAGTCCCCCCGATCCTCTTCCGCCGTCACTTCCACTTCAGCACTGCGTAAGACACTTCCCTCTGCGCCAGACAGACCTATGCTTCCGTAGTTAAAAGCTTGGTGCCGCTGAAGGACGTAATACCCCCCACCCCAGAATTCTGTTCAAAAGAGGGGTACTACTATGAATCCATCTTATTCACGTGTTTGCTTTTTTTAATTTCTTTTTGCTACTACCTGGGTCCTATTGTTTCATATGTACATAAGCAGCTATATACAAATGAAAAAAACGAATTTGACGGATTCCGTCGGGCTCTACG
>NW_005434648.1:0-3744 GCF_000315625.1 Guillardia theta CCMP2712 | reverse complement strand
CATACAGCCCGCACATGCCCAGTTTTGGTCCGTGACGGCTGGTGCCGTGACGGCCCGTTATATTACAGATACATAGTACTCCTTCCATGGATCCGGGCCCCGGGCCGGCGGCCCTGAAGAGGTACGGTCGGTTTAGCCGATCAGCGACGTCACTGACTCAGTGAGTCTTCTTTACTCCAAGTTCAGTTAAAAATCACTGAGTACGAGCCTGCCCTATCAGGAGAGTCGAGGAGGCTTGACCTGACACTGTCGCACAGGCCAAACGGCGAGAAGAGAAAAGACAGCGAGAACCAAACCTATTTCTGCACTTAACTGATACATTCACTTAACACATTACAAACCATACTATAACATGTACTGCCAAATATCATCGCTTCTAGAGTCAGATCCGTCGTGATGGTGACAGGCTCGGTTCTTTCAATTTACGAATCAAGGGCATGAATAGGAAGCTTGCCTTGTTGTACACCCTGAGCACTGCAGCGGTACTAATTGATAGTGATTAATTGCCAATCATATTGAATATACAAGTTTATCTCATGGAGACCGTTCATCTTGACATTCCTGAGCTGCTGAGGCATCAATCTTCTTGAGTCTCACAATGGGAAGCACGCGACTCGTCATACAGGGACCACGGCCCTTGATGCGCACCGAGCATCAGGTCGAAGGTGGCCCTTTGACTCGAACCCCTGGGCCACATTTATTAGCAGGGGATTAGCCCTCCCCTTGACTAAAACATTTGTACCAGCAGCTGGGGTTATGAGTAAAACTGGCACCCACCGGTGGTACAAATTTGACTCATCCGTTGATCGCGCATCGTCGAGACCGTAAGGACGCAGGAGAGGAGCGAAGAGGAGAGGATGAGATTGACATGCCAGTGAGTTAGATGATGAACAAGACAGCAAAGACCCTGTTTGTCCTTTGCTCCACCTTCCTGCTCGTCAGATCTCAAACCGAAAAGTGCTATACGGCAACCATGCCCGACATTGATGGTGGTGCGTCTCATCCGTTATCTCCTTATCCTCGTTGCTGAGGTTGAGCAGGAAAGTGCGGCAAAATCACGGTCAGCTACGGATCCTGCATTTCTCTTCAAGATGCTCAGAATCATATTGCAAAATCAAAGGACCTTTCTATCACTGCGCCAAAGGATGATTCTGCATGCAAAACTCTAGCATCTAATGATTGTGGCATCTACGAGGTGAGCAAACAACTGGTCTTGTTTCTTCTGACTCTTCCTTGCAGTCGCTGTCCTCCGTCACATGCAGCGACTACTGCAAGTTCTACATTCCCAACAGGCAGAGCGGATGCTTGGTTGACTCTGATTGCTCGATAAGTCACGTTGCGACGTTGCGATGCTGCCGATCCTACCAGATGAGGAGTGAGACTCTATGCAACATGACTAGCTCTCAGATCACCGCGCAGATCGAGAATTTGAAGCTCGTCAGGTCCTGCACTGATGCTTCCAGTTGCTTCAACCCGTTCTCATCGGCCTCAGGCTCTCCCCCGGCGAGCATGCTGCAGTTGCTGTGTTTGTTATGCCTGCTCCTGTCTCTACAGCTCATCCAGTGAGGATGATATGAGACATGTCAGGGTAGAGGGACATTTTGAGTTCGATCCTGAAGGGGGGAACCTGCAGCGAAAGTGTGCAACGGGATGATTGTTTGCTTCGATTTATCAACACGGAATGAAGAATAGTGACAAAGAATAAAAGTTTCTACGAAGTAGTTGTGCCAGCAAGACAACTGCTTCTGTTATCGACGAGCTTCTGGTTGGAGTGGAGGGAAGGACCAAGAGTCTTCAGACTGCAAACTTGACTTGTAGTGGGGGTTCCGGCTTCCCTGTACCTCAAGTACTCTCACCCATGATGCGAGTCATCAAGCGCAGGAAGGGAACGATTCTTCCTCCCTTCACCCTCCCTCCCTCACTGAGCAATGGTACACACTGATGGACCTTTGACGCCTCAGGGTGACAAGGGCTGTTCGAACCCCTCGCCAACAGGGTCGGACAAGATGCCGCCCTGCACTTGCTGCGGGAGACAAGTCAGAAGACGGAGGGAGGAGCATCGGGAGGTCCACCGAACGATCCAGTGCTCGGTTTGTGCGCTTCAAATTTGCCTTGAAGGAGAAGAGGACCAGGACGACGCTGTGACGACTCAGAGGGCAGTCGGAAGGGTTGGCATGTCACCTGACGAAGAACAGCACGTTCTGCAGCCAGAGGAAGTTGATGTATCCAGCCATGCCGGAGACGGCCATCACCTGACCGCCACCACTACAGGTCATCGCCCTCCAGCTCCCTCGCAGCCCTACCTGACTGAGCTGGACGAATCCGAAGGTGCTCACTCCAAACACTGTGAGGCAGACACCTTGTAGGAGGAAGCCGCAGGGGTTAGAATGGCTGGGCCCCGATCGACCGGACACCGGGTACCTGCTGAGTAGATTTCTGGCTGGGGATAGGTGACTTCAGCTACCAACTCCTGCAAACAAGTTGAGTTCTAGTGGTTGCTTCCAACATAGCTGCAGATCGTCTCTGAGCCCAACTCCTCCCTCATTGCTGCCTTGATCCTTTTTCTCATCGTCTTTCTCCTGCATCTCACCAGGAGGATTGGTGCAGCTGCAGAAGTGAAGAATCCGACCCAGAAGAAGCAAAACGCAATGGAGCTGTGGGGCAAGTCACGCCCTGTACCCTCCAACGAGAAGCATTCATCACCTGAACATCTTAGGAGCAAGAGAGAAGGTAAGACCGAGCTGAGCAATAAGACTTCCTGTCTGCGAGATCTGCATGATCCACACAGGCCACCTAACGAGGTTGTGGGTCAAGGTAGGAGCTCCGCGTCCCACCCCATCACCTCTCGTCCCGAGATCTCAACATGTCAGCGATAGGAGAGAAGATGAGTGGGGACATGGACCCCCATCCTGAAGGCGGGCGAGACAGCAATCAGCCAAGCGCGAGGTCGCAGGACACAGTCGGTACTTGCGATCGACATGACGATGTCTGCTTCATGCTGTCTCCCTGATCACAGTGCCACCTCCTCCGAACAAGCTGGGCCAGTACCTGCCCATAGCCGATGTCGCTGAGGATGCTAGTGACCAGGATGAGACCCTGGAAGGAGCGTCACGGCCGGCCGGAGGCTGAGGAGAGAGGAACCCATCCGTATCCATCCAAGGTGAAGACGAAGAGAAGGATGAGGAAGTTGTAGTCCTGCAGGACATCCTCTCACGAGAGCCGCAGGGTCTTCCCACACCATAGGCCCACCTTGAGCATCGTGACGATGGAGGAAAGGGCGGGAGCGTTGGTGGAGGCTGATTCCTTTCTAGAGCGTCAGCGAATCTTTCCTCCGTAATCTCCGTCCTCTTCTCCTCTCACCTCCGTGCTGGGCGGACTGCAAGGCTTTTCTATGAAGATGAGGGAGAAGATAGAGGCGGCGACGGATACCATGATTGCGATCAACAAGATTTCCTATGTAGCGTGAGAAGAGGAGAAAAGGGAGGGGGAGAGAAAAGGTGCTGACTTTAGCAAGGAGCTCAACCCGAGTCACCGCAAACACATTGAATACAGCTCCAGCCACAGCGCCAGGTATCATCGAGCCAACTGACAAGGTAAGGTAGGAAGAAAGCGGAGAGAGGGATTGAGTAGTAAGACGGCAAGGATGGAGTTGAGGGAGAAAGAGGGAGAATGGATGGATGGAGGGAGGGAGGGATGAAGGGAGAGAGGGAGCATGGATTGGTAAAGGGAGATAATGATCACGGG
>NW_005434649.1:737904-751784 GCF_000315625.1 Guillardia theta CCMP2712 | reverse complement strand
ACCTCCTCCTCCTCCTCCTCCTCCTCCTCCTCCTCCTCCTCCTCCTCCTTACTTCTCTGCTGGCTTGGGGGCCTCCTGCTGCATCCCAGTGCCAAACACGTTGCCGACCACCTGAAGGAGGAGGACGAATGAATGTTCCTCGTACCATCCTCCTCCTCTCTCTTCACCTTGCCAAGGGCCCCGAGGATTCCTCCCTTGGATGCACTGGAAGGCTGCTGGGCAGAAGGTCAGCCAATGAGTCAACAAGCTGACAACTCACGTTGCTCTGAGAGAACGAGGGGACGGCAGGCTTGGCCTTGGCTGCTGAACGAGTCAGAGGAGGAAGCAGGAGGAGGAAGGATGACGGTTTCAGCATCTCACCAGCGGCAGCGGCGGCGGCAGCAGCAGCTCGCTCTTTCTCCTGCCTCTCCCTTTCCTGCCTCTCCTTCTCCTGCCTCTCCTTCTCCTGCCTCTCCCTCTCCTGCCTCTCCCTCTCAGCCTGCATGATGGTCAGCGTCTGAGATGCTACTCCTTGCTCCTCACCTGCTCGGCTCGCTCGCGTTCCTGCCTCTTTCTCTCCTCCAGCTCCTGCTGCTCTCTGATAGCCCGCAACTTTCGCTCTTCGTCTTCCTGCGCCCTTCTCTTCGCTGCCTCGAGACGCTCCTGCTGCTGCTGCGCTTCCTGTAATGGAGTTAGTCAACAAACACTCCTCCTCCTCCTCCTCCTCCTCCTCCTCCTCCTCGTGTCCTGCTGCTCCCTCTGTTCTTGATCGTCACCTTCTGGCGCCGCTCAGCTGCGATCCTCTCAGCCTCGATCCTCTTGTTCTCCAGCTCCTTTCGCCTGAGCCAGCAGATGGTCATGACAATGTCAGGCATCCCTCCCGCCCTCACCTCCTCTCCTGCTCCTGCGCCTTCTTCTTGGCTTCTTCCTCGATCCTCGCTCTGTTCTCTGCTGCTCTCTGCTGCCTCTGAGCAGCATCCAGTCTGTCACAGTGTAAGGACCTCCTCCTCCTCCTCCTCCCTCCATCTTCACCTCGCGCTCGCTGCCCGCGGGTCTTCGTTGCTACTCTGGAACGCGTGCATCATGTCTTGCTTGCCCGCGGACTTGATGTGCGCGCTCAGTCGCTCCTCCGTCAGTCGCTGCGAGGAGATAAGCGAGAGGAAACGACTCAAGGCAGATGCAGCTAGGAGGAAGGAGGCAGAAGAGTGGTAGTAGGATGCAGAGGGAGGAGGGGAGAGGAAGAGGAGATAATGCGGAAGGAGGGGAGGGGAGAGGACAGGACGCTGACCTGAGCCTTCACAGCAGGGGAGGAAGACTTGAGCTCGACGTGCTTGAGGACGACCGGCCGCTGCTGCTGTGGCCACGTGATGACCCGGTTGGCCTTCTCTGCGCTGTCCTCCTGCTAACCCCTCAGCCGCTCGAGAGACCAGGAGAGATAGAAGGAGAGAAGGCAGGAGGGGGGGGTGGGGGGGGGGGGTGGGGGGCGAAGGAGGAGGGTCAGGATCAGGAGCAGGAAGAGGAGAGTGGTGGTGGTGAAAGGGATGGGATGGAAGGTATACCACAGGCTTGTTGTTGTTCAAGCTGGCACGAGGGGGCAGGTTGGATGAGTGCGACGGAGTCTGAGAAAGGAGAATCAGATCCAACCATCTCCCCCGCCTCTTCCTCCCTTTTTCTCGTTCCCTCCTCCTCCTCTTCACCTCATAAGAAGTGATTCCCTTCTCGGCGTTGATCCGAGAGATGATAGCACGGAACTGCTGTACACTCTCGTTGACCTGGGGGAGCGACAGTGAGCACCACGAAAGAACTTCCTCCTCCTCCTCCTTCTGACCTGCCCGATGTCTGGTGGGCGTGCAGCCTTCTTAGCAGACGTGCAGAGGGAGCTGTTGAGAGGGAACGTGAGAATAGAAAGATAACGAACAAGTACAAGTGGAAGGCGAGAAACAGAAAGTTGGGGGAGCGGGGGAGGGAGGCCTCACCCCCCAGTCTCCATCGCGCAGAGTCCAGTGTGGGGGTCAGGCTTCTGCTGCTTCGAGGGGGTCGAGTACTTGGTTACCTCGAGAACCACGGGCTTCTTGCCCTGCTCCTCCTGCCGTCAACAACCCCCTCCATCCTCCTCTCAGCTCACCTCCACGGCTTGCTTCTTGCTGGGAGTGCTCTCTGAGTAACCGTTGGAGCTGGAAGACACCTGGTGAGCTGCCCATGCCTGCTTGCAGGCCTCGAGCCTCTGCTGAAGAGCCTGGGCAGAGCTTGATTGCTTGCTCTCCTCCTCCTCCTTCGGTTCCTCGGCCTTCGCCTTGCTGAAACATCGGCAAGTCATGCCCTCGCATCAAGAGCAAGGGGGAGGCTCCTTACCCGTCACTAGTTCGCTTCGTTCCTGACAGCCTGGTTTCCGAACTCCGCTTCTCCTTCTCCTTGGCTTCCGGCTCCTTAGCCACCTCCTCCTCCTTCTCGCTGTTCTTCTGCTCGACTACAGGAGCTGATAGCTCCTCGTCCATTTCGTCGATCTGCAGATCGTCCAGCACAATCGGGTTGTTTGTCTGCTCGTTGGGCACAGAAGAAACCTGCAAGTCCATGCAGTCGTTGTCCTTGTCGTCTTCCGGGTCAATAACGAGTTCCTCGTCTTCCTCCCCTTCCTCGTCCTTCTCCTCAGCGTCTTCCTTCTGTATTGCTTCCTTGTTGCCGTCATCCTTGACCTTACTTTCAACGACTTCCTCCATATGAACGTTCTCGACCTGCTCCTGCTCTTCCTGCTCCATAGCAAGGTTGACGGCTTCGATGCAGATCAGGTCAAACTTGGGGGTCCCAATGCCTGACCCTCTGTCACAAGGCTCTCCGGTGTAGTACGGTCCTCGGACATCCGTCAAGTCAGCATCCCATCTCACGCTCACGCTCCTCTCGTCGGGCTTCAGCGCTCCTCTCCCAGGGATGATCTCGATAGTGCCTGCGAGTCCTCGCGAGGACTTGTGGCTTTTCCCTGACACGTGCCTTACTCGCATCCCCACCCTAGGAATGATGTCCTGGCCCACCAGCACTGTCTCGAACTTGTCCGCCTGCTCAGCCTCCAAGGCACTTGCAAGCTTAGCAACAAGCTCGTCCTTGAGCCCAGTAGTCGGGAGGCCGCGAGCTTGGAGCTCTGCCCTCAGTTGCACAACTTTGAGCTTCGACAGGTCCTTCTTATCAAGCGATGAGAGGTCCTGCCCGTCATTCGCTGACTCCTGCTGTTTGCTCTTTCCTGAGATGGATTTTCCTCTCGACTTTTTCGCGTCCTTCTTCGATGCCTCCTCTTGCTCATTCTCGTTGCTTGACTGGCTCTCCTCAGCTTTGTGCTTCGAGACCTTGAATGGACGTTCAATCTTGCCATTGTCCACGTTCTCTTTGTTGTCTTCGTTCTATGAGCAGTTTAGAACAGAAGATCACACTCCACATATCTCTTACTTGAATCTTCGACGTCGTTCGCTTGGCTTTGCGGTTGGTTGGGGGGCACACAAGCCCAAGGCCGTCCCTGTAGCAACATGAACATACAACACTTTCTCATTTCACGGCAATCTCACTTGCTTTCTTTTGTGTCTGCAATGGTCTTTCTCAACCATTCTTGATGTTCGACAAATTCTTCTTGAAGTTGATCGAGCTTCTCATCACATTTTCCTCTAATCCCCAACAGCACCTTCTCAAGAGCTTTGAGATGTCTGGCTGCTGTTGACATCTTTTGTAGATACAAGCTACGCAGGGAACGCTAAATCACCCTGCCTTTCACCTTTTTTGTCGAACTTGCTGCAAGAAAGCTGAACCTGATAAAGAGAATCAAGTGAGAAACATCGAAACGTAAACTAAACAATGTTGGAAAATTGGAAAGAAACTGACTGGGAGAGTTCAGGTGCTGTTGGAAACAAAAGATGAAAGCTTAGCAGAGATGATAAAGATCAAGATGAAGATAAGAACACCACGAGGAGGAGGAGAAGGACGAGGAGGAGGAAGAAGAAAGAGGTCAGAGTCAGGTGTCAGCGAGCAGGCAACGCCAAGGAGGAGGAGCTCGGGGTAGGAGGGGTCCAATACCCAACAAGTGCACCAAAAACAGGGGGTGGTACCACCGGCGTGCATCAGCCTACACGCGAATTCAAATTTCCAAACGTTAAAAATTGGAAGTACCCTCATCCCCCTCCCTCCCATTGCTGGTGGCCTCATCCCCACTCACTTCATAACCCCCCTCATCCCCTAGAAATTGACCACCTACCCCTCGATCTTAAGTCCTCGCACAATTGTATACCCCCCCATGTATGGCTTATTACCCCACTATTTCTCATGTATGGCCCACAAAATTTGACCCCCACCCCCTCGTCGGCTACGTCCCGCCACTGGCAACTCCATGGCTTTGCTTCCCGTGCCTTGTAGGGGGCAGTAACAAGAACGATGATGCTTCCTGTGAGCTCTTCGACCTCCTCCTTGCTCCTCTCCCTCCCTAATTTCAGCTCCTCCTCTCCCTCCCCGCTCGCAGCTATCCCTCTCTTGTTCTCCTTCCATCCATCCTCTCGCCTTCAAACTCAAAGCTGTTTCCTGCCCCCTTGTGATGTTCCTAGCCTTTCAACATCCCTCGCCTCTCATTTCATCATGTCGACCACCCCTGATTGAATAATATCACTGCCTGTAAGAATTACTATATATCATCTACACGTGTGTCGACCATCACCCTGCTTGACGTTTTCAACAGGAGCCATGAGGAAATCCCTTTTTCAGCGTCTCCTGAGATCGCGATCTGGCAGATGAGGGCATGAAGGCGGGGATTCCACCGTCCTGACAAGCAGCTCGTCATGTCTCATCCTCTTGCGCTTGACTGCTAGTCTAGAAGCGAAGACGGGATGCTGCGGCGAGAGCAGACTATGCCGGAGTATTCTGAGCATGAGATAGAGATGACGAAATCCCCCAACAAGCGTCGCTCCATGGAAGTTACTCGCCAAAATTTCCAGACTGTGTTGAAAATGCAGAAAGGAAATGCGAGCTCTGAAGTTGTTTCACCGACGAAAACCTCTCAGCTCGACCACGTTAGCGAGGACCCATCATCCATGGTTGACAGCAGCTTTGTCGAGATTGTCGACGTCGTCAGAAAGTAAGTTCAGCGTTCTCTCAACGTCAAACATCTGAAAGCACATGATGCAGAGTGACTGCAAAAGATTTCCAACCCGACGAAGAGATTACAATCCTAGAGATCAAGAACGACCTGCAGTCGTGCATGTATCAGATCAGCCGGTGGGACTTGCTAGTGCTATGTCGCACCATGGAGCCGTCTCTCACGGTTGCTGCTCTCTCTCTCTCCCTCGAGACCTTCTGACCCCCCCTCCATCAGCGTTCAGGCTCAAGAGAGAAGCTGCAGGCTCCGTGAGGCGTGCTTGCCGTGTTCCGATGTTTCTGACGTGATCGACAGGCAGCCAAGTCCGGCCGCGCACGTGCGGACCAGAAGGAGTGATTTCTTCGTTTCGTTGGACGAGGACGTGGAAGAAGTCAAGAATCAGAATCAAAGCAACCTCCAGTTTCGAGATCTGCGCTGTCTACAGGTGAAGACGAAGAGTCGGCGAGAGTAAACTGAACGCTGGGTAGGGGATATCCAACTCGGTCTTGATGGTCAGAAGAGGAAGTTTGGTGATCAGTTTGGATGTGATGAGGGCTGTTGTGACAGTGAGTTGCTCATGGCTGCTTTTGTCAAGCTTTGATGTCGTTGGATCAGAGAGGAGCATTGTACATCGTTGTTCAAGATGGTGCGGATGCGGTCCTTCAGCCTTTGCTACCTCGTCTCGAGTCACTGAAAGATATTCCCGAGGTAAACTTGTTGTAATCGACCACACGTGCAAAATTGCAGTTATTTCTCTGCGTCTTTGCGTATCCGATGTGAAATACAAACATCAACATGTATAGATGGTTGTTCTCGTATAACCAGGCGTTGCTGTTTCTCTTTGGTCCTCGAGCGCCTTTCCTGTTTGTAACGAATCTGAAAGTTGCAGGACTATCCTTTTGAGCTACAAGCCCTCGAGGCGATCCTTTACACCGTCTTCAACTGGTGCGCCTGACAAACAAGCTCCCTCACATCCCTCTTGAAGCGTTTCTCAGGCACATTGACAAGGTCAAGAGGTGCCTGAACAAGGCCCACAACGTAAGCTCAATGATAAGATCGAGACGCGTTAAATGAGAGAGAAAATTTCGACAGATCCTGAGCAACATCGACGTCATATTGAACGATGAGATTCTCAATCAATTCGCAGCACTGCAGAGGAGCATAGACAAGGTCAGGACGAGGCGAAGAATTCGTCTGTTGAGGAGTCGATGGGAGGCTGAAAATTCTTCAGGAGCTCAAACACGTGGAGGATGTGGCCAAGGCTGTAGACGAGCCGCAGAGCAACCATTCCCTCATGGCTCAGATGTACCTCTCTTCATCCCTCCCTTCGTTCCTTCGTTCCTCCTCTTTCTCCTTCTCCTCTTTCTCCTCCTCCTCCTCCTCTTTCCCTTGTTCTCTCCCAATTGTGTTGCCCGTTTCCGCTCCTGCTTCTGGATCTTCACTCCTTCCCATGCTCGCTCTTCGATATCCTCCTCGAGCTTTCTTTGTTCTTCCCCTCATGGCACTCCACACAAGGTTTCTAGCTTCTCCCAACGAGCAAGGGAATGCAGAGCTGGTGGAATCGCTGCTGGACGGATACAGCATGGTGTTTGAGATGATGCTCTTGCATCTTCGCAGCCTCGATCGCGATGTGAGCTCCCTGTCCTCCCTCCTTTCCCTCGCCCTTGTGCACCCAACACCCGTTCCCCTCCTCCTCGCTGTCGTCGCTTCCTTTGCAACCAGCTGAATGGTCTGCAGATCGACTCGCTGCAAGACATGGTTCAGCTTCGCCTAAAGATAAGGAGAAATCGCATCATCGTTGCAGACATGCGATTCACCTTCGCCACCACCGTCTTTGCCGCTACTGCGCTGGTATCGTCTTACTTCCCTGTCCTCAGCCAGCGTCTTCTGACCTCCTCCTCGGACTTGTTCTCTCCGATCCCATCCTCTCTGCCCTCATCATCCCACTATCTCTTCTTCTCTTGTCTTGTCTTTTCCCTCCCCTTGCTCGTCTGACTAAGTTTCAAATACTGTTCCTCAGGTCGGGGCTTTCTTTGGGGAGAACTTGAAGTCTGGTCTCGAGCCCTTCCAGCCCGCCAGTCCCTCCATCGCTACCAACGCTGAGTCTCCATGGTCCTCCTCCTCCTCTTCCACACTCTATCCTCCATACTTCTTGGAGCCCTGCCTCCTCCCTCCCTCGCTACGTCCCTCGTCTTCTTTCCAACCTCATCTCTCCCCTCTCCTTTCTGTTAAATCCACCCTTCGGTCTCTAAGTCCTTTGTACCATCTCCTCTCCTCTTCTGCTCACGTTCCGCAGGCCTTGGATGATGGTCACCCTGGGTTCCTGCAGCGCTGCTGTAAGCTGCTCCTCGTGATGCGCTCCTATTTCCTTCTATCAATTTTCCTTCTTCTTGTCTGTTTCTTTCCCACCCCTTCCCACAATCCTCCCTTCTACACAATCCTCCCTTCTCTGATGAACACACTTATCCTTTCTCCTCTGTTCACTCTCATTGTTGCCTCCGTTACTCTCCAGAATCATGTCTTCTCTCTTCTGTTTCTGCCTTGTTTCCTCGTCTTGTTTTCTTTTTTCTCTTGTCTGTTATTCTTCGATTCTTGCTGATTTACTGCAGATCTTGACCATTGGGTCTGTGCTGATCTGCCTGCATTTCTCGGGATTATTCCGCTGAAGTCTCGAAGGATTTTTTCAGTTTTCTTTCTCTACCTTGTTGCCCTCCTTCTCAGTCTTTCACTCTTCTTTCCTCCCTTGCAAGCTTCTTCAACTCTTTCAACCCTATTCGTCATGCTTATTGTCCCTTTCTAGCCATACAAAGTACATCACATCTCACCCCTTGCTCTGAGTCAGAGACCTCACGGGAGCACTCAGTCAGCAGGTCAAGGTGTTTTACTTGAACAGTTAACATGAAAGAGAGGAGCTTTGAAGGGGGAGAGGGTTAAGGGGCTCGGACGGCAGGAAGATAGCTCTGCACGTTTGTTCTCATCAGCAGATGCTATCGCAAACGTCTCTCATTCCACCAGAGCAGGAGAGCGTACAAGATGAGGAGACAGACCATCTGTTTCCTCCCTCTCTTGCTCTTGTCTTGGACCTCTTACCCCATCCGAACCAGGACGATCCCTGCCTCTCCTCCTCGCCCTTACAGGTGCAGGGAGGTACCATGGTCATGCTTCTACTCTTCCTAGCGATCACTCTGCAGGCCAGGAGTCAGAGCAGGGAGGAGGAATCTCAAGAGGAGAGAGGGGGAGGAGGAAGCTCAGCAGGAAGGGGGGGAGGGGAGAGGAGAGGAGGAGGAGCGAGTTACCTGTCATAGTACGCTTCTTCGACGAGGACGTATCGGTCGCTGGCGAACATCTCCTTGAACATGATGTCGTCTGAAGGACAAGAGACTTGCAACGCAAGACCAGAGGAAGGAGACGAGACTTCGCTGATCTGCATGAGCGAAGACAAGCACACGCTACACAAGAGGATCGAGCTCAGCAAGCAAAGGATCACGGAGGAAGTAAAGGAGTTGCGGGTCGGCAGCGTTCCAATCGTAGAGGCAATCCGCTGCTCACTTTCAGCCTTGCCTTCCAGCTTTGTTTCTTCATCGTCCCCCTCTGTGTTGTCACTTTGACTCAGGAGGTTGTTTCGGTCTACAAGGTGGAACTTGTGTTGAGTCTCTACCGACTCTTGGAACGCTTGCTGTGCCTCAGGCTCTGTCTGGACTGAAACATCGACCATGGAAGCCTCGTGAGCTCTCTCGATCTCCTCCATCACGTCGCCCATCACACCCTCTACCTTCCCCAGACATCGCAGCACTTCTCTGATCTGTCTCTGCATCTCATCATGAACCATCGCCGTTCGCGTCGCAAGCCTGTGGACAGCCTCTCCCGCATGAAAGTGAAGTCGAGAGACAACAGAAAGAGTCCCTTCCAAGTGGCGGATGGAGGACTCTATCTCCTCAGCTTCTCGCTGCATCGTATCATCGCGAAGGGGGCGGGGAGGAGAAGAGACCATGTTGAAGTTGATCATCCAGTCCTGCTGCACCTTGTTGGGCTCATCATGGTACAGCAAGGGAGTCTCTTTCTGCGACAGGTCAGACATGTTCACTTGGTCGGCTGGTGAGGCCTGTTTCTTGTCGGGGCTGCCGTGCCTAGAGCTCACTGATACAGTCTCGTCGAGATGATGGCCTGCCCTCTCCTCAACTGCAGACAACCCTCCATCTCCATCCTTGACCTCGCGCTCCGACGCAAACTCGTGCTCCTGCTGCTCCTCTGGGACCCATGTCGCGCGTCCATCTTGCGACTCCCCCCATATCATAGCATGCAGATCTTTGAGCTCGCTGTCCTGCCTTCGGAGCTTCTCCTTCAATTGAGAGATTTCTTCTTCATAGACGAGGACGGAACAGGGCAATGCCATGCCTAAAAGACGATCATCAACAACGAGCGCACAAGCTCCTCCTATCAATGTTTGACTCCTTCTACTCAAGCCGAAAACCTTACTCGGATCCTCTTCCAGATGAAACTATCATCTTTTCCCTCATCTTTCTTGATTCCCTCATCTTTCTTGAATGCCTTCCTTCTTCTTTTTCATCCTCCTCCTAGTCAAGTCAAGTTCTTCCTCTCCCTTCTCCTCTCCCTTCTGCTTCTCCTCCTCTCCCCCCCATTCCGTCCTCCACGTCGTGCAACGTTCAGTTTGACTTCAAATTCTTTAGACGCCGGGTTCGCCTCAGAGAATCCATTATCCCGGGCCCGACCCGGCCCTCGGGCCGCGCACTCAAATCATACGGCTACTAAAGAACACTCGGAGGCTCGGTATCGAGGTCGACATGAAATCTTTTACTCAAAGTAGTAAGAATCCGTGGCAAGAAAGCCTGGCGGGGCCAGATGATAACTGACGAGCCTGATCATACTACCCACGGAGGCCAGCTAGGAAGGCCTTCCTCAGATCGGACAGCGAGAAACAACCCTGATCCTGCCCACTGCTGTCCCCAAAACCTGGCAGTGTTAGGGGCACAAGTTTGTTAGACTTGTACTATGCCCTGAAAGTCACGCAGATATCATGGCACATCGACCTTAGTTGTAACAAGACAGTTTTTGCTCAAGACCGAGTTTAATGCACCCTCAGTGACAAAACCAGAATTGAGGAGCACATGAGAGATAGACTGTATGCTAGGATGTGAAACCCAAGCATCCAGACATGAGAGGACCTTAGCAAGACGGCTAGGAAAGCCCCCTCTTCGTCCCACACGCTACATTGCCGCCTTTAAAACACGTAAGAGTCGTGGTTTACAGGAGAGTATTGTTAACTCGGCGCTATCTGACTGGCCCGGCTGGTATGTGATCCATCAAGACGGCTACCGGGGACTTGACTAAGTGAAGCCGTGTGCGCTACCGTATGATTATACCTGGGCCCGGCTAACAACCGTGACTGAGAACCAGCTACTAGAAAGACTTCCGTTGGAGGGAGCAGCGCAGAGAGCATGAAAAGGTTCCCGTTGATCGTTTCATGTTACTATCAGCCTCATCCTCTACAACCTCAATCCCTCCGGCGCCCTGATCTCGCCTACCGTCGGCCTTGGATGGTTCCTATCGCGATTCACATTGGATTTATCGCAGCAAGTCCGACCACCATCTCCATCGCAGTCTTCTCCTGCCTTGAAAGCCCGCATTGCTCACCAGGTGCCCACAAGGTTCACTTACGATCGATTCTATCTGACGATGACGTCGATGAGGGAAAGGAATCATTCCCTGGGAGCACCTCCCTCATCCTCCTCTGCTCTCCTCTGCTCTCCTCTGCTCTCCAATCCTCCCCTCTCTTCCCCTCTCCTCTGCTTTGCTCTCAAGGTGCTCCTCCTGTAGAGCATCTCCACTTCTCTTCCATGATCAGCAGTTCCCTGTCCTCCTGTTCAATCTTGTTCACAGTTCACCCCATCGCTTCTTTTCCAACTCCACAAGATCTGTGTTGTTGTCAAAGATTGGATTGACGGCGAGCAACGGCTCCGATGCGACTGTAAGATGATTCTATCATTGCCAATTGCATTTCAGAATTCGAAGAGGCAAGATTCACATGAGTCAGTCTTTTACATCAGAAGTTGATGCTCTACCTTCACTAAGGTCGACAGCTTCATGTCGGAACTTGTTCCGCTCTTCAGACCATGGAAGTAGCATCTTCATCCCGCAACCGTGCAGATCATGCATTCATCGCATTGGACCAGAGAGCACGTCACATGAGAGTCAAACATCACAGCAGCTCTTCATACAGAGGTCCTCTCTCCATGAACTGCAGGAGTCTTGACCGATCCAGGAATGCTTGTCTTGTTGGAAGATGTTCGGAGCTACTCACAATGATCTGGAGTGAGTGTAAACAATCAGCTTCAAATTGAAATATGCAGCACTACCTTCGATGAGAATCCGGTATCCACTAGGACAACTGAAGGGAAAACCTCCTGATACGTCCTCAGGACGTTCACCTGGCTCTGTGATCATGGTCAGCGATGACATCAACTCAACAATCTCCTCACCCCAAACAAGTTCTGAACGATGACGCCATGTTCAGCGAGAACTCGTTCTCTGATGATCGTCAGCCCCTCCACAGTCAACATTGAGCAAGGATGTCCAGCGCAAGCGTCCTGCGAGAGATGTTGGCATCCTTGAGCCGCATGGCTACATCGTAACCTGCACGACAACATCATATCTTCCTTGAGCTTCCTTGTAGTCATTCAGCTGGACTAAAAGTCAGATGCAAACTCTCTGACTTCTTCATCCACCAACCCAGCGCCGCCCGTCAGCCACAAAGGTCCTGGTCGACGGGCGCTCAACGACGTTGAACCAGGTGAATGCGATGGGAAAGATGTCTTTCTCAAGGTCAACGATGTCTATCGACGCTGAAGGGAACTGATGCTGCAGGTACGCCGGAATCATACCCCCACCCATCCCAAAGATCAAGATCTTGCGGGGAGGGGAGAAGCTCAGGAGGAGGGTGAGCTGCAAAAGATGTCATGGATGGTTCAGGGCACATCATTCAACCATGGACGCCATGCAGCAGGAGCAGGGGATGGTGAAGATGTTTGGATTTCCAACCTTGCCATTCCAAAGTCATCAAAGGGACAAAACAGGACAAGGCATACACTACCACAGCAGTTGCCTGTCGCACGGACTTGAGGCTGCCAAACTTGAGTGTTCTCACCCCACCTTGATCATACACGAAGATTTGGTTGTTTCCTCCTTCAAGAGGGTCATAGTGCTTGGATAGTTTTCGCACTTCCTGGATTTCCATTCCTTCCCACCAGCAAGTCGTGTCGAACCCGCAATTGTACCGGGTCTTCGCAGCAAACAGAAGGCAAGCAAGCAGGAGCAAAGAGAGTGTTGCCAAGAGCATGAGGGTTGTGGGATGAGCCAGCAGCCTCGTCCTCTGCCGCTTCAGCCGCGCCCACATCACGTGTCGCTCCCGCCATACCCCCGGCGTCATTTCAGGGTTCTGCTGGGTAATTTTATGCGACAGTGCACGCGCCCGCCCCGGAGCCCTTGACTTCGTAGTCACTCGTCAGTGGGTCACGGGGTCACGGGGCCCGGACCCGGCCGGGACTCTAATAACTTAGCCCTTAGTTAGTAACTCAATAATATTCAGGTCGCCGGGCCGCCGGGTGATCGCCGGCCGCCGGGCCGCTGGGCCCGGTAGCCGGAGGGAGCGGCCCGGCATTGACGTCGGACCCATCGGAGCCTGAGGGGGAGGCTCATAACCTATTCATGATCACTTGTCATTTCTGGTCCTGAGGTGAACTCGGCGACAAACCTGGCAAGATGGCATCTGCACCGCCGGGCTGACTGAGGAGGGGAAGGAAGAGGAGGGGGAGGGGGAGGGGGAGAGACAAGAGGAAACCATGACATCAGTGTCTCCTTGCACTTTCATCAGGATATCTTGCCACTAACATGACGGATGGACAAATTCCGTGAGTTGCCATCCACAGAGCGCCAATCAACTGGAATAACGCCTCTATGAACCAGAGCCTCGCCAGGAGAGCTGGCGGGAGTTGGCATTGTGTTGGGACAAGAGCTCAAGGAGGAAGATGATATGGACACTACAGTCGAAGGGCTGATCCGAGGTAGCTTGAATCGTGAGAGTATAGGAGTTCAGACTTTCTCAAGGTGGGTCGGCAAGAAGCAGCAGACTGATCCATGTGTTCGACCTGCTCGTGAAGGTGAGACAAGAGATGACAAGAGGTGCATGGAAGCTTCCGGCTAACAGCAGCAGGTTGACGACGTGGATGTCGGTGGGATGGGTGTGGAAGAGATCTCGTCCATGGTCATGCTTGCTGTCGCTTGTAGCCGTTTAACCCCCTTGGCAGGTTGTCGGGCCCGTCGGAACTTTCGTGCATCTCACGTTCCATCGTCCTTGCGGCACAAGACGGTGAACGCTGCCACTCTCGAAGCTCCTCTGAGTAGCCATGCAGGGGGTCTGAAACGTTTTGGATGCTGGAGGAAGAGGAGGAAACGGAAGACGACTGGTGGGGAGCCTTGGTTTACGAGTCGCAAACAGCAGCACGGAAGGAGTATCGAGTGAAGCTGAGACGAGGAAGACCAGCTCGTTCATGTGCAAGAGACTTTGAAGACGATGAAACGACGAGCAGCGAAGGATCGGAAGGATTGGAAGTAAACGCGAGAGAGGAAAGGAATTCGAACATGGTAGCACGATTAGCTGATGCTGACAGGCGTCAGGACACGACTGAACCCTCAAGCTCCTCCTGTCTTTCAAGCATGAGGCTCTGCTCGCCTTCAGCTCCTGCATGTCATCGTTCACACAGCAGGTGGGCGCTAGCTCTGCTCG
>NW_005434649.1:736675-737066 GCF_000315625.1 Guillardia theta CCMP2712 | reverse complement strand
GAGAGAGAGAGAGAGAGAGAGAGAGAGAGAGAGAGAGAGAGGAGAGGAGAGGTGAGGTGAGGTGAAGGTGAAGGTGAAGGACAGGAGAGGAGAGAAAAAGGAGGGAGGTGAAGTGAGATAATGGAAGAATGGTGGAGGGGAAGGAAGTGGAGAGAAGTCAAGGAAAGGCAGCCCTTGTGAGCTGACGAGGAGACAGAGAGGTTCGATCGGGGTCATCTACACCGACAGACGCTTCTTCGGCAACGACGCGTGTGTTTCTACCAGGATGGTGAGCAAGACTTTGTAGAGATGTCGGGAAAGCTGCGAGATGAGAAAGAGTGAGATGAAGGTGTGCGCTGGAAATGATGACGATGTAGACCGGTGGAAAGAAGTACGAGCTGCTGTGTTGTAG
>NW_005434649.1:734712-735245 GCF_000315625.1 Guillardia theta CCMP2712 | reverse complement strand
GCTTGTCGATACGATCTCTCAGAGCTCGTCGATCCTGCAGCCCCGTCAGAGAGGAGGAGGAGGAGGAGGAGGAGAGAGAAGCACAAGATGAGCAAGAAGGGGAGGAGGACTGAGAGGAAAGGAGGGAGGAGGGAGAAGGGGCGACAAAGGGCAGGAGGAAAAGGGAGGAGGGGGCAGGGGAAGGAGGAGGGTCAGGAAAGGAAGCAAGGGAGAGGAAGAGGGGCAAAGAGGAGAGGAAGAAGGGAGAGAGGTTGGCTGGGAGGAGGAGGGAACGGAGGAGGTAAAGGTGCGGGAGGGATGGTTGAAGGGGAGGAAGGAAGGGAGACTATCAAAAGGGACGAAGGGGAGGTAGGAAGGAAGAGGGAATACCTCCTCACTCTCAGTCGCTTCAAGCTTTTCGATACAAACTCCTTCTTCGGTCATCACGTCAGAGATCTTCGTCAAGATCGGGTTGCTTTCGTCCATCTGCACCATCATTACAACCCTCCTCTTCTTCGCACTCCTCCTCCTTCTCCTCTCTATCCTCGTTCTAC
>NW_005434649.1:729677-732809 GCF_000315625.1 Guillardia theta CCMP2712 | reverse complement strand
TTCACTCGCTCCACAAAAGACACAAGGTCCTCCACACGGCTGGCAAGATGCTGCACCCCTGCCCATGTTCCTCCAAGAACCAGTGAACGTGTCCAGCATCGCTCAGAGCGTTGTTGATCGGCAGGTAGACCTTGAGAACAGTCAGTGCAGGAACCAACTCCTCCATCTCTCCTCTCCTCTCTCCACTCTCCTCTCCTCTCCTCTCCTCTCTCCTCTCTCCTCTCTCCTCTCTCCTCTCTCTCTCTCCTCTCCTCTCTCCTCTCTCCTCTCCTCTCTCCTCTCTCCTCTCCTCTCCTCTCTCCTCTCCTCTCTCCTCTTCCTCCTCTCCTCTCTCCTCTCCTCTCCCTCCCCTCTGCACCTGCGACTGATCCCGCAGGACTTCTTCCTCCTTATATGAGAGGTGGGCACTGGTGTTCCCGACGACAGTGGACTCGATCATGGCCTCTCCTGCCGCCACCACACCTGCGTTGAACTCGACCTTGGGAACAAACCCAAGAGTCTCCTGCAGCACTTGCAGAAACTTCTTCCTGTCTCTCACGTTGCTTACCCAGTGATCAGAGTAGGAGGGGATCGAGGTCCCGTCAAACTTTGCGTTCACGTCCTCCAGCCCGGGCAGGACTCCGAGGGGGTTGGAGAATCCTTCGGCCCGCGCGTAGTTGCCTCTCCTCTCCACAAAGCGCAGCCTCGTTCCTAGATCAGCCTCCTCCTCCGACTTGTAGTAGGCGTACACATCAAAGATCCTCATGCTCCCCAGCTCCTTCACCACCTCCTTCCCTCCGATGCAGACCGTTCGCACGTCTCGCCACGTGTGCGGCTGCTGGTCGATCATGAGCTTCGGATGCTTCTGCTGGTACCTCCTCACGATCTCCTCGATCCCTTCCATCACCTCAAACCCCAGCACCCCGATGACTTGCCTCCCCCCGTGAGCATCGAACATGGTCCTCACTAGCTCTTGGTCGAAGTGCGGGAAGAGGCTGGGAGCAGCGGAAGCCTCTTCCTTCTCCTCCTCCTCCAGGGCTGTCACGCAGAGCTTGACGCCGCAGGCATCAGCTGAAGTAACGAGGAGGCATCGAGTTCCTCCACCTCGATACTCTGCTGTGACGCGCCAACCGAGTCCAATGATGAGCTGCTCTACGATGTCTGAATCTTGACCCTCTTCCCCCCCCTCCTCCTCTGCGGCAATAATCTCCTGCCATACCTGTCTTCCCGCCAATACCCTGTCCATCTGAGCCTTGGGCTCGAGGTACCGCATCCCTCCAGAGAAGGGATCGAAATGGCCGCGATTAGCGAGCATGTTCAACCTCCGTTCGAGTTTCTTATACTCAGTGAGAGGTTTCAGCCTGTTGACGAACAACTGCACATGATGGAACTGAAAATCAAGTTTCTCTGGCATGGCGGTACTTGATCACACACGAATGAATTCAGAGTATCTTCCAGGTATCTCGATGTCGTCGGATTGATGGTGGTTGACTTGTAGAAATCTCCTGATGGAAATCTGATCTCGTCTGAGTCTTTCCTGTCCTCTGCCTCCTCTGTCTGTCTGTCTCTGTCTGTCTGTCTGTCTGTCTGTCCTCTTGTCTCTCCTCTTCTCTCTCTCTCTCTCTCTCCTCTCCTGCTCTACCCTCCCGGCAACCTCACAAGTCCAACCAAAACTCCCCGACAAACTTGTTTTGGTCCCCCTTTAATTTCCGTCATTACATCAATTTTCAAAAGCTTTTTCAAATTTTAGTAAAGGTTTGTAATTGTAACTAAAATATTGATATAACTATTTGAAATATTTGACAAAAATACGCCCCGTGGGTAAATTACTTGAACCGCAACAAGGAATTTGCGCCTCCCGGAGACTCGGACCGTCTCAGTGACGGGCCCGGCGGGGACTACGGTAAGGCCCGGCCCCGGGGTGAAGTTTCTTTTTTACTTTTACAGCCTATCACATTGTTTTTTGCTTGTCACTGCTAGTCAGGGCGAGGAGCCGTCGGTATGGCGTCGAAGCATGGCTCGCGGGAGAGGGCGGCGGTGCTGGCGCGAGCAGCGATCGAGAAGACAAAGAGGAACGACAAGGTCAGAAGCCTCGTGTCAGACCTCCAGAGTGAAGGAGGGCCCGGGGCGAAGAGAGCTTCCATCAGCGGTCAGTCGGCGACTTCCTTCCCGGAGGAGACGGCGGCGAAGAAAGGTCTGGAGATGGGGAAGGCGTTCTGGTTGATCAAGAAGATGGAGGAGCTGGAGACTGTGGTGAAAGCCATCGAGAACTTGCCTAAAGTGAACCCCAACAACTTCATGAGGTACCAGACTTTCAGCATCAACCTGCTCCTCCAGGAGGTGAAAGCATGACGTGCTGTCCGCTCCCACACCCTCAGTAACGCCTGATGGTTTCAGTCGAGAGTGAAAGTGGATCGGAGGAGGCGAGCGAACTTCGGTCTCCATCTTCTGTTGTTCTTCGCCATCTACACTGCCACAGTCGTCCTGCAGAAGAATGGGTACAGGAGCGAGAAAGCCACTGAAGCCCTGATCAATTACTGTACGAGACCTTGCTTCTTTGACTTCCACCTCACGTTCCTTCCTTCTCTCCTCCTCTTCTTTTCCCCTCTCCTCCTTCACCTCGTGTTCTTCTTTCTTCTCTTCTCTTCTCTTCCCCTCCGTTCTCACGCTTTCCTCCTTCCTCGCAGTCGCTTCTTCACAATTCTCCGACACCACATCGAGCGGACTCGATTGGCCCGACATGAAGTACAACCCCAACGTCACAGGGTGCGTGCAGGAAACCTGTTCGACCCCCACATACGAGCTCAAAGGCTTCCTGGACATCGGTACGTCGAGGATGCTGCAGAGGACGAAAGTCTGACCTTGACTTGTCACTCAGCGACAATCCCGGACTTGTTCAGCTGGATGCAGGTGATGACATAGCGGCATGCTGCTCATGTGGTTGATCGTGCTTGCAGATACAACTGGTCGGAAACTTCTACGTTGACAGCTGGTCGAATGGCGATGCGATGACGACAAGGGAAATGAACACGGTAGTTCAGAGAATGCGGCCGATCCACGGACCTCGGTGAGCAGCAGAGAGGGGGGGAGCGAGAAAGAGTTGGGAGGAGGGAGGGAGGGAGCAAATGGGAGGGAGGGAGGGAGGGGGACGCA
>NW_005434649.1:708239-729577 GCF_000315625.1 Guillardia theta CCMP2712 | reverse complement strand
CTCCTCTCACTGTAGTCCCTCGCCTCCCTCCCTCCCTCCCTCCCTCCTCGTCGCCCTCCTCCTCCTCTCCTCGGTACCCTCGCTCGTTTTTCGCTCCCCCTCCTTCCTTTCATCACTTGCGCTGAAACTTGGAGGTCCCAGGGCCTCGCAGATGTTGGAGGTTCTCAAGGGCGACTTGTGGGTTGACGTCTCGACCCAGTGGATGCGCATTGACATCAACATGATGAATCCTGACGAGAACTTGTTCGTCGGTGTGCAGGTGAGGCATCTGCAGCGGAAATCTGCTGCTGCTGCTGCTGCTGCTGCTGCTGCTGCTGCTGCTGCTGCTGCTGCTGCTGCTGCTGCTGCTGCTGCTGCTGCTGCTGCTGCTGCTGCTGCTGCTGCTGCTGCTGCTGCTGCTGCTGCTGCTGCTGCTGCTGCTGCTGCTGCTGCTGCTGCTGCTGCTGCTGCTGCTGCTGCTGCTGCTGCTGCTGCTGCTGCTGCTGCTGCTGCTGCTGCTGCTGCTGCTGCTGCTCATGCTGCTGCTGCTGCTCATGCTGCTGCTGCATCTTCTTGTTCTTTTCCTCCCCGTGAGGCGTACTGCAGTTTCTCATCACCTTGGAGAATACCGGCCTTGTGGTTCCGTCAATTTGGACCGCGGTCAACCAGCCTCCCTTCCTCCTTGCTTCCTCCTTCCTCTTTCTTCTTCCTACTCCCCTCCTCCCTCCTTGCTCCCCTCCTCCCTCCTTGCTCCCCTCCTCCCTCCTTGCTCCCCTCCTCCCTCCTCCCTCCTTTCTCTTTTCTCCTCTTCCTCATCTTCTACTGCCAGGCGATGCCGATTTCTTACTACAACTTCAAACAAAGCCAAGACATCGTACGAGCTGTCCTCGAGCTCATCACTATCCTGATCTGGGCCTTTCATTTCTTCCGCATGTCTCTGGTGATGATTCAAGACCTCTTCTTTCCTTCCTCTCCTGCCCTCCTCCTCCTACCCACCACCACCACCGCCACCGCCATCTCCTCTTCCTCCTCCTCCTCCCTCTTCCCCCCTCTCCTTTTGTCGAATCCTCTTCCCATCCTCCTCCTTTCCTTCCGCTTTCCTTCAGATCTCCTACATTTGAATTTCTTCCGCCCTACTCTCGATCCACCATCCATCTCTTCCTCCCGCTCTCACCGCTCCAATCTTCTCCTCTCTCCTTTGCTGCTTCTTGTCGCTGACGGCCAACCAGAATGTCGTCGCTTCCTTCCGCGACCGGCACCTGAGCTCCTTCATCAAGCAGTACAGCTCGAGACGGGAGGGAGATCTCCTCTATGAGTTTCAAATCGTCTTCTTCATCGTCCTCTTCGCTCTCTGGCTCAGCATCATCAACAACCCACTGAGAAAAGGTACCTAGCACTGCTGCTGCTGCTGCTGCTGCTCGTCCTCGTCCTCGTCCTCGTCCTCGTCCTCGTCCTTCTCCTCTTCCTCCTCCTCCTCCTCCTCCTCCTCCTCCTCGTTTTCTTATCCCTTGCTTGGTTCACCGCTGCGGTTGTTCTCTCACGCTCGAGTAGGGATTCAGGTCACCCCTGAGCTGCTGACGTGGGAGGGGCGCGAGGTCTTCCTCATGGACACGAGCATCGTCGCTCGAGCCTACTGGATCCTCAACGGGATCAACTCGCTGGTCTTCCTCCTCCGCTTCCTCGCCCTTGCCAAGGTCAACCCGAGGTTCTCCCTCCTCTCGGAGACCATGGAAAACATGGCATGGCAGCTGCTCAACTTCGCCATCGTCTTCCTTGTCTTCCTCTTCTTCTTCAGCATCGAGGCCATGATGATGTTCGGAGATAAAATCCCCGGCTTCTCCTGGTTCGGCGTCTCCCTCATCGAAGTGATCGGGATGGTAGTGGGAGGAGGAGGAAGCTCGACCAGCAGGAGGACAGGAGGAGGCGCTGCCCTGGTGGACGTCGTGGACTACGATCACTTGCGTCAGGTGGGGAGATATGGTAGGGGAGAGACGGAGGGAGGATCGAGAAGATCAGTGAGAGGAGAGGAGGCGAGGAGTGAGGGGGGCGAAGGGGCGAGAGGGAGATGAGGGAGGAAGGAGGAGAGGAGGTGACGTGTGTTTCAGGTTTCACCAGCTGCTTGGGTTTATTTCTATCCGGTAATCTTCATGCTTTCATTCATCATCATCAACATCATCATCGCCATCATCGGTAATGTTTCTCTCCTCCCCTGACTCTCAGACACTCGAACAATCTTTTTCTCACCTGTCGTTTCATCCCTTGTCCCCTCTCTTCTTCACTTATCCTCTTGCTCCCTCTCTCCCCTCCCCTCCCCTCCCTCTCCTTCTCCTTCCTCCCTCCTCCCCTCACCTTGCCCTCAGGCGAGGCGTACGTACGAGTCAAGGACGCTCAGGATCCGGACAACCCCATCTACTCGGGCCCTCCCTCGGAGAGGAAGAACAAGTTTCCCATCCCCTTCTCCACCCAAGTCTACCGCGGCCTCCGCCATCGGCTCGGCTTCGGCAAGGTGAAGGCGCCGGGGCCCTCGGGAGACTCTCAAGGTTCTTGCAGGAGGAGTATGAGATATCCAAGGAGAGCATCGTCGAAATCTTCTCGAAGGTGATCTCACCAACCTACACCTGCTGCTGCTCCTGCTGCTCCTGCGTCGACCTCCCCTTGCTGCTGCTGCTGCTGCTGCTGCTGCCGCCGCCGCCGCCGCCGCCGCCCTTAGCTTCTTCTCTTACTCAATTCCTCCTCCTCTTACTCCTCCTCCTCCTCTTGCTCTCTCCTCGTCCATCGTCCCTTCTCGGCCTCCTGTTCCAGTACATCTTCGCAATGTTCTCATCCTCCCCCGCTCTCCTTCTCCTCGCGCTCGATTGCGCTGACTCATTCCCTTCCCTCAGATTCAAAACGTGGACATGGATTGTACCACCGTCGAGGATCTTGTCTTCGCGCTCAACTCTCAGGTCTCGTCCATTCAACGTTTTCCCCCCGCCCCCACCCTCCCTTCCCTCCCACCCCCCCTGCCTCCCCTGCCTCCCCTTCCTTGCTCCCCTTGCTCCCCTTGCTCCCCTTGCTCCCTCCCTTCCCTCCTCCCCTCCTTCCCTTCTCTCCGGCCCGCTGCTCCTCTTGCTCTGGTCTGACGGAGGAGGTTCAGAGCCTCGGGCTCAACTTCGGTCACATCGAATGGCTCATCAAGCGCTACCCCTGCATAGTGCATGACATGGTGAGAGGAGGATGAGGAGGGGTGGGTGGTGGGTGTGAGGGTGGTGGGGGAGGGAAGGAGGAGGAGGAGGACTGAGAGAACTGAGAGGAGGAGAAGTAGAAGAGGAGGAGAAGTAGAAGAGGAGAAGTGGAGGAGTAGAGGAGGAGGAGGAGAAGAAGAGGAGGAGGAGAAGAGGAGGAGGAGAAGAATAGGAGGAGTGAGCAGGGACTTCAGCTGTTGGCTCAAGGTTGTGATGCAGGAATCGCTGGAGGAGCTTCTGGAAAAGAGATTGATAGCACGTGAGAATGGCTGTTCTGAAGCACTTCATCGCTCGCTCGCTCGCTCGCTCCCTCTCTCTCTCCCCTCCTTCCTTCCTGCCTTCCTTCCCGCCTGCCTTCCTCGCTCCCTCCCAACTCCCTCCTGTTTATTCCTTCCTCCCTCTCTCTCCCTCCCTCTCGCTCCCGTTTTCCCTCCCTCTCCTCTCCTCACGCTGGGTACTGTCTGGCAGCCAGCAGCACGTTGAACGAGGTCAAAGAGATCTCAGTGGCGGTGGAGAATGTTGTTAGCAGACAGGTGAGCGTACCATGTGCTTCTCACCTCCTTCAGCTGTTTCCCTGCTTCTCGCCTCCTCCAGCTGTTTCCCAGTTGGCTCCTACATGACCGCACGTGTATGACAGGCCTCCATCCATGCCAAGGTGGACGTTCTCATCAGGAAGATCATGGCGTGAGGAGCCAAGAGAGCGTCTCTTCCTTGTACACTAGAAGTGCATGCTAGCACTGCATGTGCTGTTCATCCAATCGCACCAGTCACTCGCAGTTTGATCGCTTTACTTCACATTCACGTTATCCTCTGTACACAAATCACTCCGCCGCCTCTCTCACTCTACCGACATTCGATGCAAGCAATGCCTCTCTTCACACAACTTCATTCCCTCCTTCTGTCTGCCTGCCCACCAACTGTCAGCACAAGGGAACAAGCATGTCATCCTTTTTAACAGTGTGATACTAGGACATCAATAACCAAACGAAAGGATGGAGAAAATCGGAGAAGCAGAGAGGAAGAAATCAAGATAGAGGACGGAACAGATAGATTTTCAAGATGAGTGATACAGTGAAGGGGTTGGATGGTGAGAGTGTAGGGTTCAGGGAGGGAGAGCAGCTTCTGATGAAAATGGTGGAGAGGGGAGGGTAGTGGAAGGAGAAGACAACGGAAGACGAGGAGGAGGGTAGTTGAAGAGGGAGACCGGCCAAGAAAGAAGAGGAGAGGAGAGGAGAGAAGAGGAGAGAAGAGGAGGGGATGAAGAGGTGGAGGAGATGGTAGGGGAGGGAACCTGTGAGACGTGCTCGAAGACGTTGGCTCCTGCTACTCCAGCGACGAAGTTGACGGCGGCGAAGATAAGTTGCGATCGCGGCATGGCGGGGCGAGTAATAAGTAGCAAGTGGGGGGATGATCCTGAAGGGGTGAGGGTGGTCAAAGAGACCTGAGGTAAGGGTGGGGTAGTGATGTACTGAAAAAGTACCTTAACATTCATGGGTACATTGAAGAATAAATAAGGGTAGGGGTAGGTATCGAATTGAATATATGGGGTCTGATAAAGAAGGGGTAGTATACTTGTTCGGATAGGGGGTGGGGTGATGCAAGGTGTGTAGTAGAAACGTGTAAAGGACCCACGGTGGGGTACAGATGAAGAGAAAGGTAGGGGTACTTGCAGGCATGTGGTGTACCAGAAGTCATAAGGGTGGGTACTTTCAGGGAAAATACACGGGTACTTTAAGGTGATCAGTGAAGGAGGTTGAGGGTGGTGGGGGTTACCCCAACTACACACGTGACGAGGTAAAACAAGCAGGAGGTACGTAGAGGAGCCGTTGAGGAGGAGGAGGGGGGGGAAGGGAGGAGGAAGAAGAGAGAGAGAGAGAGAGAGAGAGAGGAACGGGAGTGGTGGAAGAAGAGGAGGAGATGAGAGGAGAGGGGAGAGAGGAGAGGGAGGGGAGAGAGAGGATGAGATGGGATGGGAAGGGAGGGGAGGAGGTGGAGGGAGAAGGGAGGAGACGAGACAAGAGGAGAGGGGAGAGAAGGGAGGGGAGAGATAGTTCGAACAATGAAGAGGTACGTAGACGAAGGAGGGGAGGGGAGGGGAGGAAGAGAGGGAGCAGGGGAGGAGACGAGACAGATCAAACAATGAAGAGGTACGTAGGCGAGCCGTTGAAGAAAGGAGGAGCAGAGGAGGACGAAAGGAGCACGAGAGGGAGGGGAGGGAAGGAGAGAAGGGGGAGGAAGGGGAGAGATCAGGAGAGCAGAGCAACGGAGTGCAGATAGAGTCGATACGGAAGAAGAGAGTGAGTGAGAAGTATAGGAATTAATACAGCAGTGAAAGTGGAGATGATTGCGAGGAGTAGCAAGTCCGGTAGGGATGGAGTTTGTTGTTGTATGATAGACGAAGTTTGGTTTCGAAGTAGAAGAGAGGAGAGAATGGAGTCGCTGGACTTGTCAAGAAGTCACGGCGAGTGAGAGTGAGTTAAGTCACGGCGAGTGAGAGTGAGTCAACAAGGACTGGAGACAAAAAGATCTCTAGCCATGTCGCTAGCGTCTTGCGGGCGAGGAGGGGAGTTCTCAATTAAAGCTCATTCCATTTTGAATCTTTGCTATGACTGCCCTGCCTCGACTTTGGGTCCACATCTGATAGCTGACGGCTGAGATCGGTGACTGTTTGCCTGTTTGTTGTCTCTTACGAACATCCTGTGAGTTCTCTTACGAACATCCTGTGAGTTGATCGCGAGAGAGATCGAGAGAACCAAGAGGAAGAGATCGAACACGAGGAGGCAGTGACGATGGAGGGGGAAGGGATGGAGGAAACTTGCAGGTCCTCCAAGGGACAAACTTGTGCTGCTGCTCCCTCAAGGCAGCAGGCAGTGAGGGACCGGGATAGGAGCAGAGGATGGTTGCAGGATCAGCCGCCTCGCAGCGCCACTACCACGAGGATAGAGGAAGGGAAGGGTGGGGGGAGAAAGGGAGAGAGGGAGAGAGAGGGAGGGGGGGAGAGAAGAGGGGAGAGCGGAGGGAGGTACTCATGCCATGAGCAACATTGAGTGTCAACCCATCAAACGAGTTAGTCTCGTCGCGTCAGTTTCCTTCATTCCCCTTAATCTACACCTCTCATAGCTCTTCCAGCAGCTCCTCCAACCTCAACATATCCTCGTCCACGTCCTCTGTCTCACTTCCTCCTGCTCCACTCCCTGCAAGTTGAGGTGAAGAGGCGGCATGAGGAAACAAGTCGATCGAGAAGCCTTGAAGCCCGTCTCCTCCTCCTCCTCCTCCTCCTCCTCCCAGGTTCGTATACGGGCTGACGAGTGCGCTCTCCCGCAACACTGTGGCAGAGGGCAGGTTGGAACCAGGAGTCGACTGTCTCGACTTCGCAGCTGACCTGCGCATGCTCGACTCGAGGACGTCAGTGTCAAGTGACAGCAGGAAGTCAGTGAATTGTCGCTGCAGGGAGCACAAGGCCCTCATCGCCTCCTCCTCCCTCTTCACCGCCCAGCTCTCGTTCCTGCTCAGGTCCTCGCAGTGCTTCTTCAGCCTCTCCAGCTCCTCCCCGAGCTTCGCGACCTCTGCCTCCTCGTCGTTGCTGGGAGGGCGGGTGACTCGCCCCTCTGCGCGGAGCAGCTCGAGCTCCTCCATGATCCTGTGCAGCGTCTCGTTCTGGTCCTGCAGGCTCATGATGCTCGTCTCCAGCGCCGTCAGCTTCCCTCGAGCTTCCTCCTCCCTCCGACGCGCCTCCTGCTCCCTCGCCTGCGCCTCCTTGTACATGCTTGTCTGCTTCTCCCCTTGCCTCTCCCACCATTGTCTCAGCTCCTCCAGCTGGTAGTCGTGCTCCTGCTGCTTCGTGTCCAGAACCGCGAGGAACTTGTCGCTCAACCGCTGCAGCTCCTTCATCAGAGGCTCCTCCTTGGGCTCCTTGGGCTCTTCCTCCTTGCGCGTCACCTCCTCCTTGCGCTTCACCTCCTCCTCCTTGCTCTTAACCTCCTCCTTGCGCTTCACCTCCTCCTCCATGCGCGCAGCCTGGAGGCTTCGGATCATCTCCTTGATCTCGTTGAGGTTGTCTCGGAACTCATCCACCAGCTCGAAGTCTTCGTCCTCCTCCGCGTCCAGGGGAGGGATGGTCTCCAGAAACGAGACCTTCCTCACGCTGGCCTGGCTGAGTTGCGGGTAAGGAGAGGGGGCAGCAGGGTAGGGGGAAGGGCTAGCAGGGTAGGGGGAAGGGCTAGCAGGATAGAGAGAGGCAGCAGTAGTCGTGGTGGTGGTGGTGGTCGAGGAAGCGGCGGCGGCGGCGGCGGCGGCTGGCAGAGCAACGGGCGGAAGTTTCCTCTCACGGTACTTGATGGTATCGGCCCCTGAGTACTCCACCTCCGGGGCCCGGGGCTCCGAGAAGCTCTCGGCCCACGAGGAGTTGCGCGAGAACTCGTCGACGGGAGGGCGAAGAGACTCGCTGGCCCTGCCTCCCTCCTCCGACATGGTCGTGCTCTCCGAGCAGAAGCTGCTCGAGGCGAGCGACCGGAAGCTCCCTTGGCCCGCAAGGGCACCGGCGCTGGCCCGCTGCGTCCTGGAGCGATCGAGCTTCCTGAGGGCCTCCTGCCACTCGCACTTGTCGCTCTTGAGGAGGAAGGTCTCCATGATGCCCTTCCCTTTGATCTCGCGGCCCCCGCAGGAGACGAAGTCGAAGAAGTCCTTGCCCACGTCGTACGTCGCCTTGCTCACATGGACGCACATGGGGAACCCGTTGCTCTCCATGCGGCTCGACGTGTTGACCGTGTCGCCGAAGAAGCAGTAGCGAGGCATCTTCGACCCCACCACCCCGGCAAACGCTGGGCCGCTGTGAACCCCGACGCGGATCTTGATGCTCTCGCCCTCTAGGCTGGGATGCATGATCTCCTTCGCCGCCTCGATCATGTCCAGCCCCATGTTCAGCACTCGCTGCGCGTGATCGTCCGTCGAGCTCTCCTCGCCGCTCTCGTGCCCTGCCACCACCATGTACGCGTCTCCGATCGTCTCCACCTTGTAGCAGCCGTGCTTGTCGCAGAGCTCGTCGAAGGAGTTGAACATCTTGCTCAGCATCTCAATCAGTTTCTCCGTCTCGATCGACGCCGCCATGGAGGTGTAGCCCACGATGTCGGAGAAGAGGATCGAGACTTGCTGATGCCTCTCCGTGATAGGGAGGTTGCAAGTTCCCACCTTGAGCTTCTGAATCACGTGATGCGGCAGCATCTTGTGCAGCAGCTCGTTCGACTTGGCGTGCTCCATCTCCGTGTGCCAGGCATGTTTCACTTTGAGCTGAGAGAGCAGAGTTATTCAACCTCATGTCTCCTCCTCCTCCTCCTCCTCCATGACCTCCTCCTCCTCCTCCATGACCTCCTCCTCCTCCATGACCTCCTCCTCCTCCTTCATCGTCTCCTTCATCGTCACCTGAGTCGTGATGCGCGCCATGAGCTCTTGCCGGTTGAACGGCTTCGTGACGTAGTCCGTTCCTCCCGAGTCGAACCCCTTGCAGATGCTCGCCTCGTCGTTCTTGGCCGACACGAGGATCACAGGCAGGAGGGTCCGGGGGAACAGATGCCGCAGCTGCTCGCAAACTTCGTACCCGCTCATGATTGGCATCATCACGTCCAACAGAACCTGCCCAGCAGCATCAGAGCAAGTGACAACCGTCAGAGTTTTGCACCAGGTCAGGCAAGTAGGAGCGCTGCTGGAGCTCTGCTAGCGCCTCCATGCCATCCATGCAGCAGGTCACCTGAGACGAAAGTTAGGTGCCTTGCGAGAAGGATGGAGAAAAACATGAGATATGATGATGATGATGATGATGATGATGATGCTGATGATGATGCTGATGATGCTGATGATGATGATGATGATGATGATGATGATGATGATGATGATGATGATGATGATGGAGAAGAAAAAGATTTACCTCAAAGCCCATGGGTTTCAGAAGGTTCTCGACAACCATCTGATTGACAGGATCGTCGTCCACTGAGAGAACTTCGTACTTGCCATAGATGTCGTAATGGCACTGCAAGGAACAAGTCAAACAAGCATCAACTCTTTCTCCACCCAACAGCTTTCTCCTCCTCCTGCATTCCCCTTCTCTCTCCCTCATCCTCCTCGCTCGTCGCTTACCTGGAAGACTTCATGGAGAGAAACTTCGGATCCTACGGACTTGTTGAACTCACTGCTGCCACTGCTGCAACGTTAACGAAAACAACGAGGTCAGACAGACGTACAGGAACGATCTCTGCTTGCGCGCTATCTCCATGCCTGCGTCCTGCCGTCACTTCCCGCAACTTCACATTCCTCGTCACCTCTCGCGGGTTTCGATGCGGACGGAGGATGCGCAGCTTGCTGAGAGTTCCCCTTCTGCTCTCCTCCGCTGCCTCCCTCCCCCTTCTCCATCCGGTCAGTCATCACCAGGCAACCTCTCCTCTCCTCCTCACCCCATCGCCAGGCACCGCTCCTCCACATCGCGAGCAGACGACTTCCTGCCCCTTCACCACCATCGAGTTCTGTGCGTCTTGAAGCTGCTCTTGGGTCAGCCGCTCCTTCTTCTCAAGCTGCTCGATCTCCTTCCTCCAGCTATCTCTCAGCCGCAACTGCAGCGCGAGGGTCAGAGCGGAGGCTTCGGCCCTCCTTCCCTCTACCTGCACGTTGATCCGAGCGTTGAGCTCAGCACTGCGCACGGGCTTCGTGATGTAGTCGTTGCATCCTGCCTCCAGGCCCAGCACGACGTCATGGTCGTTGTACCTGGCGCTCACCTGCAGCCAACGGGATCAGAGGAGGGGAGGGCAAGGGAGGCTGCGCTAGTCCCACCATGATGATGGGGAGGAAGTGGCAGGGATACTTGGTCCTGAGCTGCTTGCAGACGTCGATGCCTCCCTGCTCCGGCATCATCATGTCCAGAAGGACGATGTCCGGGATGATCTCTGTCTCGTTCAGCCGCTCCAAAGCCTCAGCGCCGCTCATGCACTGAATCATCTGCGATGCTCCGTCAGCTCTTGCGAAGAGTGGAGAAGGGAGATGAGGTGGCAAGGAGTAAGGGAGGGAGGTAGAAGGGAGGAGAGGAGAGGAGGGAGAGAGGGAAGAGAGGAAGGAGGGAGCGAGCGAAGAGAGGAAGGAGGGAGGGAGGGAGGGAGCGAAGGAAACCTTGATCCCGCGGGTTGCCAGCACATTCTCGAGCACGAGGTGATTGACCAGGTTGTCGTCGATGGACATGACGGTCACAGACTCGCTAATGGACAGCCGACTGCGGAGAGAGAGCGCCTTGCCGTTCCCGGACAACTGGAAACTCATCAATACGCGTCGAGCACTTCCTCCCGTCTCCTCCTTTTTCACTTGTCCTCTCCTCCTCCCTCCACCGCCTGCTCTCTTCTCTCACCGAATCTCGATCGTCCAGCTCCTGCAGATCGTCATCTGAGTTCACCTCCTCCGGTAGGGAGGCAGTGATCGCTTCTGATGCTGCTTCTGCCGAGTCCTCCTGCTCCCTCCCATCAGTCTTGCCCTCTTCACACTGCGGGCACACACCTCTGACATATGCAACTTGCTCTTCCCCTCTCGCTCTGCGTGCATGCGGTCATCACATAGGAGGAGGAAAAGGAGGAGGAGGAGGGGGAGGAGGAGGAGGAGGAGAAGGAGGAGGAGAGGGAGGAGGAGGAGGAGGAGGAGGAGGGTTACCAGAACCATTCACATTCACTTCGCTCTTGATGGGGAGAGTGAATCTAATGAGGGAGTCAGACAAGGAGAGGAAGAGAGGATAATCTCACTTGAAGATGGAGCCCGACGACTCCCCGCCGAACACTGACTTCACTCCCACACTCCCTCCGTGCTTCTCCACCTTCTCCCACGTCAAACAGACAGCACGCCAACTCATCTTCTCCCACCAACTCCCGCACAAGCGCCAGCCCGAGGCCCGTCCCTCCGAACTTCCTCGTGGTAGACATGTCGACCTGGCACGCGCACCTCTCAGCCCAACCCTCCTCCTCCTCCTCCTCCTCCCCTCACCTGCTTGAACGCTCCCCAAATCGTCTCCAGCTTGTCTTCAGGGATGCCGATACCGGTGTCATGCACCTCCACGGTGACCTCGTTGGGACCGGTCTGACGTCCTCTGACCTTTATGCTCCCCTTCTCTGTGAACTTGATTGCGTTGCTCACGAGGTTCGTGAGGACCTGAGAGACTCTGCCGGAGTCTGCGACGATAGTGGGGAAAGACGGTTCGATTTCGTTCACCAACAAGACTCCCTTCTTCACCAGCGGGGCCAGGATGTCGAGCACATGCTCAGTGACGTCTCGGAGAACGACGACCTGCAAACTCAAGGGTCAGGAGGGGATCGACGAGCAAGAGGAACAAGGGCAGGCGAGCACAAGATCGGCTGCTTCACCTCTTGGCGCATGACGAGGGTCTGCTTCCTCAGCGACGCAGCGTCCAGGATGTCGTTGACTAGACTTGCCAGGCGGTTACCACTGGACATGATCACTTTCAAAGTCTTGGCGAACGACTGAGCGTTGAGATTGCTCGTTTCGCACATGCGGAGCAGCGAGTCGGAGAGCCCGATGATGCCGTTGAGAGGCGTCCTCAACTCGTGCGAGACAGCAGCGAAGAACTCTTCCTGCGCCTTCTGAAGGTCCTGCGATCGCTTCAGGTTCGATATGTTCTGCTCGACCACCAGGATGCAGTTGAGGCCCGAGACAGGATCGCAGACGGCGCGGAAGCGCATGATGTACCACAACTCCTTGCATGGCACAGTTGGATCGGGGCAGAACTTCCTCTTGCGCACTTCCCACTCCAGCACTTCGTCACCCGGCCGGAGATCCGAGACTCTCTTCCAAACGTCGACCTCCTGCTGCGGAGTATTCCACATGATGCTCTCGAACACTGCTTTCAGGTTCATCTCCTCCTTGCTGCGAACCCTCCCCGAACCCACGTAGAACTCTTCGGCAGCCACGCTCATGAACACGGTCTTGCCCTCGAGCGAGAAGAGGATGGAGATGTCGTCAATGTGACGCAGCAGCTCGTATGACCGGCGAGCGTTGTCAAACGTCTTGCTCCTCTCGCTCTCGTCCCGCCTCGAATGTTCAAGGTCTGTGGCTGACGCGATGACCAGGGCGTACGTCTTCGCCTCTTCCTCCGTCGGCAGCTTCACCTTGATTGGCCTGATCTCCATGTTGTAGGTGAGAGGCTCCCCGCCCGAAGGATGCAGCGTTTTCAGCTGATGATCCGTCTCGTTCCGGACTTGCACCTTCTCGTACACCGAGTCCATGTACTTCCGCGCTGCAGGAGAAGTTCCAGTCTGGAGGTCCTTGGAGACGAACTTGTGTTCCACGGGCGTCAGCTCAAGCACACATGGGGATGGGAGGAAACCTCTTCGAACGTGCAGTTCCAGTAGTAGCAGGTCCTCTTGCAAGCCCAAAGATGCCTTTTCAACGGGTTTCAGCATAGCAGGAAAGCTCCCAGAAGCACGAACCTGGAATGTGCTGGATTGAAGTCCATGACAAAGAAGGGTTGTTCCAACTCGTTGAGAACCTGAAACAAGACATTCGATGAGGGGAAATAAAGTCACAGTCTCAACAAACCTCGAAATCCTCGAAACCTTTGTATTCTCTCTCGAGAATACCTGCTTGTTTGATCACAGGTGGGAAACAAGGAAATGCTGCGATGATTCTGACCATTCCGAAGGTCTTTCTTCTCGACCATGGCTACAGATAGACTTGGACTTGAACAAAAATCTGCATGCGATGATCAGAACACGACCAGATACTTACAACTCAAGTCAAGATTGTCAAGGCTTCTCACTTGTCAAGGTCCTCCAGGCCTTTCCGTCACCACAAGACCATGTTCAACGTAAGCACCTGCATCTGCAGAACCGTGTCAAAACTTCTCGAGAACCATTCTGATCAATCCATCTCTCGAGGCGAGAGGGAGGAACGGCAGGAGAATCTCAACCTTGCAGGGGCCTCCACAATTCCTCACATTTCACTGAATGTAAAACCTAATCCTCCTCACTAACCCAATCCGACGGATTCATATCTCAGCGTACAATCTCCCTTCATAATCGAATCAAGTATCTTGCCATTGATTCATCACCTCCGCTTTTCATTCACGGCAACCATTCAAACGACCCAAGCACTCCAAAGGCGTCTATTCCTCTCTGCCAGCCATCATAGCTGCTTGTCAATTCAACCTGGACTCAAGACATCCAGTGACATTCAAGCCTTTTTATCTGATTACATTGAGGATCTGCTCCTCCACCAAATAGGATCGACTCGAGCTCCTTTGCTCCAAGCGAAACTGCTACCGTGTAGTCTTTCAATACCCTGGGACATGCAGTCAAACTAGCATGACCCACAGCGTCTGCTCTTTCTAGTTCCTACTCCTGCCGCACATTGTTTCATGTTCATGTTCTGCTCAATCCTCTCGCGTTTCCTCGCTCCTCCCCTCTCTTCCTCCCTCTCCCTGACTCCTTCCCGATTCCTCTCCCGAAAAGCTGTTTGGCCGCCATGTCTTGCCGCTAGGAGCTATGGAGCGCTGGTAACGGGACTTCAACGGAAATGCTAAAACTATATTGAAAATGGAAAGGAGTGCTTTGAATAAGTATTGTTGAGAACCGTTGCTGTTTTAAATCTTTGGGTGTCAGCTGTCAGCATGATCTTGAGTACCCTGGTGGTGGTTTTTCCTGATGGGATCCGGGGGAATGAGGGGGTACGGTGGTATCTGCGCAGAACCATGGCAACCTCAAGATCACGCTCCTTTTACTACAACTCCTGTCTAGGTACCACCACCCCCTATATAACGCAAAAATGTTTACAAAAATGGGGGATATCTAAAGACCCTACCCTGTAACGATTCCTCACTTTACAACCAAGTGTTTAAAAAGTTCGATATATGAAATAAATATGTTTTATCTTTCTTTACAATTCCTTTACAGGGAATTCTTTTCTGAGAATAGAACACTCTCGGCACCGCGGTCAGCGGTCTCACTTACAACATTATATAAACAGTCTCTGCTACTATATAAAACTACTTCTATCATATAATCGGCCGTTTTTAAAAGTCTGCGTGCATTCCCTCCCCCCGTCCCCCCGAACTCCTCGGCGGGTCACCCGGGGCCGAGCGGAACTTCGGAGCCCGTCGGGCCCGGGCCCGGCTTTCACTATGTAATCCGAACAATAAACGACCATGGAATTTCTATGTGAATTTCACTGCCCTCTTGATGTTCTATCGTACATGGATGAGGCGGGCTGTATGTTTGCAACACCGGTGCTATGTATGGGTTTGTACCCGTGGTATCCTCTAGAACATCGATCTGCAACTGCAGGTTGTGGTCCGATGTTGAGGGGTGGTGATGTGCAGGGTGAGCTTAAAATGGGGGGTACGTGTCGAAAAGGGTGGGTAAGGGCCAGCTGCACGGCAAATATACTCGTAAAGTACCGGGTAATTAAAGGTAGATAATAGGGTTATTTTCTTGAGGGTGGGTACGATCCCTGTGCACGTTTTGGTTGCAGAGGGTTGTCAAGCTGGATGTTCTTTCTGATGGTGGGGTACTCATTTTTCCTAGTACCGGTGTAGGGAAAGCGGACTAAGTCTGGGGGGTGGAGGAAATTGAAGCTCAAAGGGGGTGGGGTGGATCAGTTTGGTCGGTTTCGGGGTTCTAGGATGGTGGGAGGGTTGAAGATTGCGATAGCGCTACTGCTCATGCTGCTGATGATGGTGGCGGCAGCTGTTGAGTTCAGAGGAAGAGGAGAAACCCTCAACGACCATCCCCACAAGGTACTCCGTCTAGTCCACCGGCCCTCGCCATGAATCCCTTCTGTTGCGTCTTTGCTCGTGTGTGTTGGCGGACGTTTCAGTATATCTGAGGCGTGTTATATCATTGATGCATCTTTGTGTTGTATCATCGATGCATCCTTGTGTTGTATCATTGATGTGCCTATTTGTTGTATCATTGATGGTCTATGTGTCTGGCGAACGTGCACAGCCTGGCTTTTGTTTGAGAGTAGCAAATATCAGCTTGCACACCATTCGTTTGTCGTGGACATGATGGACTAATGAACTTCTGCAGAAAGCCTGCTTTGCACCTTTAAATGACAGGACCGAGCAGAAAGGCGGTTCTCGTCGTGCTGCCCTAGCAGCCATTCTTTCTGGTTCGGAGCCTCACCATGGTATTTTCGACTCTGATGTGCTTGTGCTTTCAGAACTGACTTGTAATTGCAGGCGCTCAGAGAGCTCGGGTTGACAAGCTCGACCTTAGGGACCTCAGGATCCCGCACATGAACATCAGGAAGAAGTGAGTGCAGGAAGTCTCAGTGAGCCTCTTCAAGGCGTCTTTGAGTTCTCAAGTTACGATCGTTAACTTGTGAATGAAGGGAGTGTAAATTACACCTTCACATGTTGTTTGGGATCGGCTGAGTACTTGGAGCCGAGAAGACAGCAGGACTTATCATGCTTGCAAACTTTCGTGAGGGTCAGAACAGCACCGTCCTGTACATTGTTCTTCTCTTCACTGCCGTGACGGTGTACGGAGTACCGTAAGCTGAGCGGCCGCCAGTTCGCCTTGCCACTGAGCACAGTGGCGGCGGCACTGCGGCAGATTCGAGTCCACTCGGAGTTCCCTTGCCCACCATCACCGACGTCCGATCCTCAGCGGCTCGTTGCCCCGTGATATTGGACGGCCAGTGCAAAAGTTCAGGCCGGGCCCCGGGCCCGGCGGCCGCTGAGCGCGGCCCGCCCGGCCGGGCCCCGGCCCGGCCTCTGCTCTTTACTCAAAGTGAAGTTAAAGATCAGTACGAGGACAATCAGGAGAGTCGAGGAGGCTTGACCCTGACACTGTCGCATAGGCCAAACGGCGAGAAGAGAAAAGACAGCGAGAACCAAACCTAATCCTGCCGACTGCTGTCCCCCAAACTTAACTGAGTACACTGATGAAACTCCGATGCCGGCCCGGTTCAAAAAAATATGTCAACCCCACCCCCCTCCACGTTTGACATATCAAGCTGGACCCCTCCTAACGACCTATGAGTACCCACCCTTGTCTGGGTAACTGATTTTTGACTCTCGGAACGACCCTGGTTGGTGTCTCCATCTTTACTAATGGAAAATGGGGAATGGCGTCCGGTGACTGGCACAGCAGTCGCACCGAAGTCCTCCTCTCCTCTCTCTCTCCTCATTCTCCTCTCTCTTCTCCTCTCTGTATCTCCTCCATCTCGTCCTTCACCTTCAAATTCCTTCTGAAACCAATTCCTTTCTTTCATGTACACCAATTCCAAGTTGCCATCATCCACTGTCATTACAGGTTCTGACTGAGGCTCCTTCTTCCTGTGTCGTCTCCTCTTCTCCCTCGGAGGACATCTCAAAGTTCGTTCTCCTCTCCAACACATTTGTTCGCTTTGTCCCACTTTCTGCTCAACCCCCACTACTCTTCATTTTCTCCACTTGGTCGCAGAGGCTTCATCTCCGACCTCTTCCGCCATCTCCTTCTCCTCGTTCATTCTTCTCGTTGTCCTCGCCTCTATACTCACCTTGCAAAAACGATTCATTGGAGGGCATGTGTGCATGAGATGAAACAGCAGCTGTCCCAGGATATGAGTGAGCGATCCTGGAGATACGAGTATACTGATCGTTAGGTCTAACTCTTCATGTCAGATTGTTACAGCACGGATTACTTGCTGATTGTCGGAGCAAGATGTGACTGTCAAGGATCCATTGGGTTGCAACTCTTCCTTGTAGTCGGTGCCGTCCAACTACCGTAGAGTGACAGACGTGTTCACAGCAACGGGGCTGACCCTCCCAGGCGGGTTGTGGTATGGGCTACTCCAATAGGATCTCCAACGATGAGGCAGAGCAGGAGGGGCCTGTACCGCAACAACGACAGGAGGAAGAGAACGAACAGCAGCAGCAAGAGCAGCAGCACTTGCAGCAGCAGCAGCAGCAGCAGCAGCAGCACTCGCAAGAGCAGGAGCAGGAGCCGGCCCGGAGGAAGCCTGCGAAGCTACATCCGATGGAAATACAAGAGCAGGGCTCTATCTCTGCAAGCAACGTCAGCGTGCGTGATGGAAGACTCGCCTCTGAGACGAGCGTCACCCTCCTTTCCCATCGCCCTCCCCTCCACATCACCAGCAACTGGCGCCGCAACAGGGCGCAAGTGGACAAGACCATGCGAAACGTGCGAAGAGGAGCGGCACTGTGCGGGCTGATGGGATGCGGTTTTGCCGTGGCCTGCGACGAGCTGATCCTGTACGGGGTAGACGCGCATGCTGCTGCTTGCAACCTGCTGAAGGCTGCCAACACGATCGCGACGTGCGCGGCTCTGAGTTTCCTCGTCTACTTCTACTTGCTCAACGGGCTGCTGCAGCGAGTTAACCTGCACCTGCGCCACCTGAAAGCACTGGATACCGACTTCTCTCTCAGCTCGGTAGCTCTTTCTTCCTCCTTCTGGGCAGAGCTGGTGGTGTGCGGACTTCACCTCCCTCCCATGACCACGTTCGAGCTCGGAGTGTGGAATTGGAACAACTTCATCCTCTACCGAGGAGAGACGATCCTTGCAGTTATCAACACCTTCCGGTTGTACCTGCTGTGGCCCGTGCTCAAGGACCAGGTGCTGCAGAGCCTCCCCAAGAGACACACCATCTCCTCTTTCACCAATATCCCCATGGGCTCCTCCTTCGTCGTCAAGAAAGTCATCCGCAGCAAGTTCTCCCTCCTCTTCATCACCATCTTGTGGCTCATCAGCGTCTTTCTCTTCGCCTTCTGGTTCCGCTCCTTCGAGGCGACTGCTTGCCAGCTGCCTGGCTGGCAGCATCTTGACTGCAACAGGCCAGAGGCATCGACCTGGGAGATCAACTTCAGAGGCAAGGAGAAAGCACGAGTTTCTCCTGCTCCTTGCTGAGTTTGTTCCTGCAGAGTTTGAGAAGAAGAACGATCTGTGGTATCAGAACGCGGTGTGGGCGATGTTTGTGACGAGCACGACGATAGGTTACGGTAAGCCTTCACTCCTCGCCCTTGTTGTCCTCCCCCTCTCCCCCCCACCTCGTCTTGCTCCCTCGATTGCCTTCTGATCTCCGGACATGCCCCTGCTACCTGCTCCTCTCTCTCCCCTCCTCCTTGGCTCTCGCTGTACCTGCTGCTGCTGCTGCTGCTGCTGCTGCTGCTGTACCTCCTGCAGGGCCTACTTGCTGCTCGTATTCTTTCTCCTCCTCTCCTTCATCTTCTATCATTCGCCCTATCCTCCTCCTCCTCCTCCTCCTCCTCCTCCTCCTCATCCTCCTCCTCCTCATCCTCCTCCTCCTCCTCCTCCTCCTCCTCCTCCTCCTCCACCTCCACCTCCACCTCCACCTCCACCTCCACCTCCACCTCCACCATCCTTCTCTTCTGATCCAAACTGCAGGTGATATTCTCTGTACAACCCACATGAGTCGATTCGTCGCGATCCTCACGGTAATGTTGGATAACTTGTCCACTTGCTCCCTCCTGCTGCCGTTCCCTCCTCTTCCTCTCCTCCGCCTTTCTCTCGCTCCTCCTTCCTCACTCACTGACGTCCTTGACCCTCCTCATCCTGAACCTCCTCGCTGATCTGAGCGCAGGCGGGGACCGGTCTCATCCTGGTTTCACTCATGACGGCGGCGTTTCAGAACGCGCTGCAGTGGACGGAGGAGGAGATAGCGGCGAACCTTGTGGCAGACAGAGAGATCGCGCGACTGAAGGCCAGGGAGCATGCGGCTCGACTTGTGCAGATTAAGTGGAAGGGGCTGAGGGGAGACCGGGGGAGGGCGGAGCAGCGAGCAGCGAGCTTGCGCGCGGCGTTCATGAAGCAGAAGAAGAGGACGGAGGTGGACCTCGACGACTGTCTGGCTGACTCGGTGAAGGTAGATCAGATCTCCTCGTCTTCCAAGAAGATTCACGGGGCTCTGCTGGATATTCTCAAGAAGACCACCCCTGAGGTCGAACATTTGTCCCATCCCCGCAAACTCTTCCGGCGCAACAGCAACCTCAGCCAGTTCGTGCAGGGGGCGCGGCAACGGAACGAGCAGAGGAAGAGGAGGTCGAGCTTGGGGCAGGAGGAAGGCATGGGAGGGTCCATGAAGCTGAAGAGGAAGCAAGCGAGAGAGCAGAGGAGAAAGACGTTCAACAACATCCTCTCGTCGCAGCTGAAAGTCCTCGCAGAGCAGAAGCGATCAGACTTTGACGCGAACCTCGAGCACTCGATAACGATGATGGAGACGAAGACAGAGGGCGCGAGGGCCTCGTTCCTCCGAGTGCTCTCCTTCAAGCCCGATCCCAACAAGATTAGGGACTGGACCAGCTGCAGGAAGGAGGTTGAGACCAGGCAGCTCCTGCTCAGGATCCTCTCGTGCGTCACCAGCCTTGTCGGGCTGCTCGCTGCGGTGCTGACGAACGAGCTGGTGCTGGGAGGAACGTCTCCTCGCGCCCCTGCCATCAACGCGCTCAAGTGGCTGAACTCGATCGCGACCGTCGCATGCTGCATCTTCCTCTACTCCTCCTACGTCTTCCTCATCCGAGCCAAGCGCATCGACCGTCACGTGCAGCTGGGGAAGAAGCTTGACCTCCGCGTCCCCTTCCGCTCCGTCGCGAGGAGGAAGGGACTGTGGGTTGAGCTGCTCGTGTGTCTCCCGCATGCACCTCCTCACGTGGCGGTGGAACTGGAGCTGGTGTGGATGGGGAACGTGGTGGTGTATGCGGGAGAGACGGTCGGGTGCGTGTGGAACGCGCTGAGGATGTACTTGACGTGGTCGCTGGTGATGTTCCTCGTCCTGCGGGAGATCCCGATGAGGAGCGTGATCTCCCACCACACGCGCGTCTCCTTTGACGCTCTCTTCTGCCTCAAGCGCCTGCTCAACCGCTGGACCGGCTTCAACGTCATCCTCATCGCCTGGTTCGTCATGATGATCATCTTCGGCTACCTGTACCGCTCTGTCGAGTTCTCCTTCTGCCTCCTCCCCTCCGCCACCAGCGCCGCCTGCCAGCAGCCGCAGGCGACGGAATGGGAGGTGGCAGGAAGCAAGTTCGGCAAGCAGAACGACGTCTGGCTGACCAACAGCTTCTGGTTTATCTTCGTCACTATGACCACCGTCGGCTATGGTTATCCCTCCTCCTCCCCCTCCATCCTCCATGCCTCCTCCTCTTCCTTCCTCCTCTCCCTCCCAATGTTCCCTCCTGTTCCCTCTCTCCTCTCTCCTCCCTCCTCCCTCCTCTCGGACGTCCAACCGTTTCCTTTCTTCCTCTTTCTCCATGCCTCCCCCTCCTCCCTGCTTCACTCCCCTACTGCTCCACGAGCTTTGCCTGACGTTGGAGCAGGGGAGCAGGTCCCTACGACCATCCTGGGGCGTCTCATCGCCTTGTTGGCTGCCACCTTCGGCATCCTCTGCGCGTCGCTGACTACAGCAGCCCTCGGCAACCTGATCCTCTTCACTCCTGCTGAGTTCTCCGCCATCGCCATCATGGAGAGAGAGAAAGCGCGAGAAGACCTTCGAGTCATCGCCGCAAACATGTCAACTCCTCCTCCTCATCATCATCATCATCATCATCATCATCATCATCACCATCACCATCATCATCATCATCATCATCATCATCATCATCTTCATCATCATCATCATCCCCAGCAGCAGCGTCCCTTTTCCGTCCTCATACTCTCTTCAACTTTGCTCTTCCACCTTTTCCTCCCTTCTCCCTTTTCGCTCCTCCTCGTCTTCCTCTCCTCGTACATATCCTCTCCTCCTGCACTCTTTCCTCTCCTCCTCTGGCCCCTCATCTTGCGCTGACTGGTGAATCAGGATTCGCGCATGGTGGCTGCGACAAAAGGGGAGGAACAAGGAGGAGGAGGAGGAGGAGGAGGTGACATGCGCTGCGTGGGAGAGGGAGGCTGACGTTGAGTGAAGGAGCAGCGGGAGGGAAAGACATTGCGGAGACTGTTTCTGCATGCCAAGGTGAGAGAAGGGGGAGAGTAGATGGATGAAGATAATAGAGAATATCACGAGCACAAGGAGAGGGATGGGTGTCAAGGAGAAGGAGGGGGAGGAGGAGTGGAAGGGGAGGAGGAGGAGGAGGAGGAGGAGGGGGAGGAGGAGTGGAAGGGGGGGGGGGGCGGGGGGGGGGGGAGAGAGGTAAGAGACCTTTTTTCT